>NC_056729.1:929850332-929852832 GCF_019279795.1 Protopterus annectens
CTGTTAGATCACAGTGCAGAAAAGTGAAGCTGCTGCCAGTCCACATGTGTTTGCAAACTCGCAATGATTACAAGTGAACATACCTTTGGGACCTCTGTTTGGTACAGGCTGAGGATAAAAGAAAGGTTTATCAGTTTATAAGAGAAAGTGGGATTTTGTCCCAGAACTTTCTTGAGGTCTGCATTGCTTTCGTATGATGTTCCAGTTTTTTTTTGCAAGACTTCTCTTATGTTTCTCATGTCCCTACTGATGGGGGGGGGTAACTGCAGTTCCTATCCGTGGAATTATTTGTGTAATCATTGCGTTTAGGGATGAAACCATGCAGTAAGATTGGTTTATGCCATGTGTGTCTTCTTTCTGCTACTTCTGTAAAACTTCCTTATTAGTTTTCAGGGTAGTATCTCTTCTCGAACATGTGGGATAAGAATTTACATTCTTGTGAAAGATGCGGTCATCAGATATAATTCTTGAAAGTCTTATGAACTGCCCTTTTAACACGTTTCGTTTCATAAACAAAGGATGTTGGCTCCGAAAATCAAGAAAGTTATTTCTGTAAGTGTCTTTCGCGATACACATTGGAGTTGATAGTGTATCCTGGGTTTACTATGGTAATTTCAGTATCCAAAAAGTTGATTTTATCACGCATCCTGATATCACAAAGTCTAAATAAGGTAGGCTGTTATTGAGGTTCTGTATGAAAATATCAAGTTCATTTTGGGACCTTCCACAGTAAAAGATATATCAATAAAAGCGACTATAAAGATGTACTTTGTTGAATTGTTCCAGAAAGGACAGTGTTTCAATTTCCCATGTGCTTAAAACTAAATTAGCAAATGCTGGGGCCATTTTGGACCCCATAGCAACTCCTTTTACTTGTTGATAAATTTGGCTGTTGAAATGAAAGAAATTGTTGGTTAACACAACTGTGGTAAGGGAAATCAGTGTCTACCACGTCAGCACTAAGACGGGCATACTTGGTGAGAAAAAGTTCTAATGCTTGTATTCCTTCGAGATGTGGGATGTTAGTATACAGGGCTGTGATGTCCAGTGTTACCAGTATGCATTTAGAGAGGTCAAGTGAGCATTTTTGTAGCTCATTTAAGAAATCCACGAGTCTTTGATATAGAACTTGGTAGCTTGCACCAAAGGGTTGAAAATACTGTCCAAGTATTCAGAAATGTTTTCTGTTTTTGTCCGTTTGTTGGAAATGATAAGCCTGAATGGGGGATTCACAGTGTCCTTATGTATTTTGGGAATGCCAAACAGTTTCCCCAAACACGGGTTATGTACTGACATGAACATGTAGTCTTCCAAAGACAGGTGTTTTTCACGTTCTAAGGTTTTCAGTAATCTGTCTATTGTTGCAAAATGTTTATTAAAAAACACCTGTCTTTGGAAGACTACATGTTCATGTGTCAGTAATATTACACCCGTACCCGTTTGGGGAAACTGTTTGGCATTCCCAAAATATATAAGGACACTGGTGAATCCCCATTCAAGGCTTTCTATATCATTTCCAACAAACGGACAAAAACAGAAAATATTTCTTGCAATACTTGGACAGTATTTTTCAAAACTTTGCAAGCTACCACAAGTTCTATATCAAAGACTCAAGTGGATTCTTAAATGATAAAAAAGCCCCTTGTTTAAATATATTAATTACATAAGTGTATAAAATAATAAAATAAAAAAAACTTTTTTATTTGTTTTTTGTGATAAAATATTTCAACCCCTTTTAACCCAAAAATTTTTTATTTAAAAGAAATTTTTAACAAGTAAAAGGATTTTATTCCAAAAGGAATTTGCAAAATTTTTTAAAAAGGGGGAAATTAAAAATTTTTTGGAAAATTCCCAAAAACATTTTATGTGCTTTGAATATTTTTTTTAATCCCCAAAAAGAACTTTTTTTCATCAGAATAATAAAGTATTATTTTAAATTTTTTATCAATTATAAAAAAATTTTATACTAAATTAAAAAAACCCCAAAAATTTAAAATGTGTATGAACATTAAAAAAAATTTTTGTTTTCACCCAAAATTTTTTTTAAAAAAAATTTTAAAAATTATAAGATTTAAAATTATATCTATACCACTTTTACAAGGTAAATTTTATAAAGTTCAGAAAATATATAAAATAATAATAATTTTAAGAATAAAAAAAAAAATGGTAAAAAATTTATAGGCATCCCAAACCAATGATTAAAAATAATTCCACATAAAATTTTCCCCCTATAAAATAAAACAAAGGAATTTAAAAATGGCTCATTTTGAAAAAATTAAAAATTTGGGGAAAAAAATTTTTTATAAAGGACCCCCCCAAAAAAATTTTTTGAAAAATAAACCCTTTTTTTATTATTAAAACAATCCCAAATATTTATTTAATATTTTATTTAAAAATTTATGGAATTCCTTTTCCTTATTAAATAAATTTAAAATTTATTATATTTCCAATTTTTCCCAAAACCCCCCACATTTTAGGGGAAAATATAAAATTATTATAA
>NC_056729.1:929870332-929970332 GCF_019279795.1 Protopterus annectens
ATATATTACATACTCTATATATATATATACACACACACACACACACACACACACATATATATATATATCTATACACATACACACATTACACACACATATATATATATATATATATATATATATACATATATATACACACACACACACACATATATATATATATATATATATATATATACACACACACACACATATATATATATATATATATATACACACACACACACACACACACACACATATAGATATATATATATCTATATATATATATGTATATATTTACACATATATATATATATATATATATATATACACATATATGGCTGTGTGTACATATAACATATAATATATACACTATACATAGCATGTGTGTACTTATATGGATACATACACTACATATACATGCATGCATGCATACATATATGCCTCCCACATACATGTATACATGTAAATACATCCCACACATACATACATATTAGCATACACCACACACACACTACACTTAACATATAAGAGAGCTATCCTATATTATATTTATATGTGATGACACATATGTATGATGTAAAAAAATATTACAATTTGTCATGTCTATGAGAATGTCATGTATTGATAATTATACTATATCTAGATATATATAAATATATTAAGATGTAATTACATAATGTCACAGTCTTGCAGTCATTCATGCAGAATGTACGAGTGAGAGCCAGCATATCCTATATCACAAGGTTGCATGGTGTAACAATGGGTGGTTTTATTGGCTAGTTTATATTGGACCCAAAGAAATGTACCGCTATAAATTGCATGTTTGCAAGGCCACGTGCCTTGTGGGACTGTAGTTGCTGGTGTTGCCTGACAGCTTGCTGCATTCAAAGAGTCTATTTTAATGAGAGGGCCTTGTGTAGCAGAAGTCAGCATGGTCCCAGTGTTTTTTTGAAGTTAGCTGCTCACCAGATATCCCAGCTGTGTTTGTGTTTCTGATGGCTGTGCTGTCGTTGTTGATGGTGGATGGGAAACTTCGGTGCTTGATAAACAGATCTCAAAAACACTAGGACCTGCTCCTCTTCCATAATGCCCTCTTTAATAAAACTCTTCAATGCACTGTTGTATGGTACAGTCCCAACATGTTCAAGCCTGCAATTGCTACAGTACATTCTAACCAGGAATATAACATTCAAATGAACCTCCTATCTGCATAGGAAACATACATCACACAACAACTTCACACACACAACACATACACATATACACACTACACATACACTCATATAAATATATATATATTCTTTACTATGTATACAATTATATATATATATATATATATATATACTATAAATAATTTGCAGCATTCATATATATGACTACAGAAATCAAATATATCTTAGATCATATATGTCAAACAAAAAACAAAATGCTATGTTTTTGAAGCAGCTTCTGCATGTACACACCCTTTAAATATGGCTTCTGGAATGACATCTGGATGAACTCATTTAATCACTGATAACATAGGAAAATGTAATAGAGTAAGTGGCCATTTGATTGTTTAAGTTCCTGGAGTCTGGAAAGTAAGCTACTTTACTGATTCTTACTGCAGTAAAAAGTGACTCAGTGAGATATCCCACGTCATTGAATGCTGCCAAGTGCACTGTATAGGCATTTCAGGCTATTGGCTCCCAGGGCCTATAAGCAGCTATAAAGGTACTGGCTTCGCCACCCAGAATTTTATTTCCTGTGCGTGAAAGTGAACCACAGAACATCCCGGGTAATTTCTATTTTTATCCAGTTGTCCAAGATTTTTCTTAAAAGCAATGAGGAGCTCTGTGACATGAATGGGCAGTTTGTTCCAATATGAAAGTCTTTGACAGAACCTATTCTTTGTTCACAGGTAAAGGTTAAGCCGGAGAAGTGGCCCAAAAGGAGGCATGGTGAGCATGTCCAATAGCTGTGATTTCATATGTCTTTGATGTTAGCAGAGATCGCCTAGGCTGTTGCGCCATGAGCTGGAGTTTCTGACAGTCTTATAGGCATCTGTTTACCAGTGACCTCAGTGAGGGCTTTGCATCTTCCACATGCAAATGTCTGGAGGTATACAAAAGGGGGTTTACTCTCATAATGTCTATGAGCTGGATTTTCAGAACCTTTTAGATAAAGTGAGCCACTGGACAATTTGACCACCTGCTATCAGCGATGTATTATCAAATCACTGTTCACCTGTTAGGTCTCTTGTTACCTTCGTAGCAGCTGTGGTGCCCCTGAGAGTTTTCCCAAAGGGATCATGCATTTTTTGGCATTGAGCTGAGTGCCATGGTTTTCTGACACCAGCATCTGTCTTACAAATCTTTTTAGAACAAACTCTTGAGCATTCAATGGCCCCCATTTGCAGTCATCTGCCAGCTTTGTTAGCATAACCTCTGTGTTAGCTTTTCAGGTGAGAACAGATGCCAACAATATCCAGGACTGAACCCCTGGTACTCCATTGTCACTGTCTGAGATTTTGGACCTCATGTTCCTGTCATCAGTTGGCCAACACCGCTCATTTACAGTTTCAGATTTATCAGATCCAAGTAATGCTAAGCTGAGTCTAGAAGCAGAACATCTGGTTTCCAGGCTTTGGTGACTGCTTCAAAGATCGTCAATCAGGTTTAAATATGATCACTTTTCACAACTCCAAACTGGGTGGGTCCAGAATGGTAGGTTATATGTCTTGTTTAGAAGTCATGATGATGCTCCATGCCAGCATACTATTGATCAGTAAGTTTAGGTCTGGTAATTGCAGTTATGGGATCACTTATGCTGCCATTCAGTGGCACAAAAGAGAGGCGCTAACAACATGCACGTAGGTGGATGCAGTTCGCTCAGAAGTTCAAGAAAGCGGGATGTTGTTCTGGGCGGATGTAGATGCTTAGTTTGAGAGGTGTTTTTCATGTGTTGTTTACAGGAGGGATTAAAAAGAGATGCCTTTTGGGTGAGAGGGGTAGAAACCACTGAACCCTCTGTAGATGGCAATATCAGCAGAAGTGTTTATGCCATTGTGCTGTGCCTGAGAATTCATAGAAGTTGCCATTGGAGATCTTGACATAGCTATAGAAATGTTGTGGTGTCTTGAATTGGCTTTTGTTTCCAAACCAGCTTTGGAGATATATGAGGGATACTTCCCTTAACACTGAGGCTGAGTTTTTCCACCTTGGGATCTGCAACAGTTTCTGTTTCTGTTGTGAGCGAAAGCAGGAACCACCAGATTGGCTTTTTGAGGACTGTCTTGTCTATTTGGGAGGCATGGTCCAACATATAGTGATGTGTAATTGATGGGTTCAGCAGTCAACACTACTGTCCATGGTGACAAGATAGGAATTATACTGAGTTTTGGGGTACGAAGGGAGAGGAGTGAGCAATCCCTTTATTTCTGATCTTTTTATTTTTCTTTTAAAGTATTTTTGTATCAGCCTGGAGCTGGTGGCGAATTGGGCCAGTCTCCAGGGTGATAGTAGAATAAGCAGAGCATGTCTGAACATCATTTCCACCTGGCCTGGTACAAGCAGCAGCGGATACATGGATGTTGTCAGTAAATGAAGCAAATAAATGCAGGGGAAATAATGGATTAGCCTGCTTTGTTCAGGTCAAGCTAATGGATAATGTCGTAGGTAAGTGTGTGTGTGTGCATGTGTGCTCATGTCGGCTGTATGTGCTTGTTTGTGTGTTTGTGGTGTTGTGGGTGACACCATAATCACTCAGATTTGGTCAAATGAATTTCAGTAGGGTGTGGCCTAAAGTTCCTAGCTACCACCAAGAAAAGAACACATATGCTTTGTTTTGTGTGGCTAAATCCAAATCTGTGTTGGTACTTTGGTATACCCTGGTATAGTTTTTTTCTTGATGTGGTGGTCTGCTGATGAATGGGATTTTCAGTAAAGTTTATGCCTCTATTTTCAAAAGTAAGTTTTGGCTGCATATGTCTGTTATGGTTTGTGCATTTGTTGTGCTGGTGTAAAGATAAAATCCAAATAATCATGCTCCCCCTCATTGTGAGAATCCAGCTAGATGCCTTGGTCACAAATGTAAATTAAATTTATTGTGAAGTAAAGCCTCACATTAGTGTTTATGGTAATGGGGTAGTGTCAGGTATGACATTGGTAAATGGCTGCAGGCTCTCTGTTGTCTGTCTTCAGTTTGCAGAAGAGTTGGTTACGCCTTGAAATTCGTTGGTTGAAAATGTTAATTGCAGATTTGTATACAGCTTGTAGTGAGCAGTTGAAGAGTATGTGGTGTAGTTAGCTTCTTTTCTTAAGTAGCTGGGTGGCTTTGAAGAAGTTTTTCCAGTGTTTCACCTGGAGAATGTGGATGCTGTATTCTTATACTCTACCGGTCTTTGCAGCACATATGTTGGTGTGACCAGGTCTTACTGCTCCTCAGCTCTGGATAGCTCCAAGGCTTGAATTGAGAGCCAGGCTGTCCAATTTCACATGAGTATTTCCATTTCAGGTAGCTGAAGTTGTATGAGGTGTTGGGTTTCTTTATTTTCGATGCATGTTCATGTAGGATTTGCACCAGGTAATCTGTAAAAAACATTGGAGCAGTCTTGGTTTGTGTTAGTTCCTAGAATTTCAGATGCTATATTTAAGGCTCTACTATAGGTGAATATGATCAGGTAGTTTTGCCCAGTTAGATGGTCAAATTTATGTTTCTAAAAAAGTCTGAGCACAGGTCTGTCAGCACAGTGAATGTTTTATTTTAAGGAGGAAGGACAGAGTTTAATTTTGCATTGAGTAGCTTACCAGATTTTGCCTGTTTGTACCTGTTAGGTGGTTTTGTCTAACAAAAAAACACTATAGGATGGCAAGAGCCCATTATCAAACTACAGAATAGATGAAACCTCTCTGGCAAACATCGGTTTTAAACAGAAAGATGAAGGATAGAAATAGCCCAAAATGTCCAAGTTGAAGTCAACATTCTAACTAACAGGGTGAAGAGCTGCTCCAAAGCTCATCACTCATTGATGCAACAAGCTTTCTTCTTTTTTCATGAAAGCTGTAATGGTATCTACAAAACTGAATTTGGCAAAATCTGATTCTACTAGTTAAAAGGTGGGCTATAGATACTGTTGCATTTATAGCACAACAGTTAATTGAAAACACTGATCAGTTAGTACAAACAGCATAAAAAAACAGCTCAAATGTGTAGAGTTGAGTTTAGCATTTATAAAAAGTTAATACAAGAAAACAGGTCTTAAAAACCAAAAGTACTCTATTACCAGAAGCAGACTCCTGGCAGATCTTACTGAAGTTACAACTGCTCTGGCGCAAACATTGGTTTTAAATAGAAAGATGAAAGAAAGAAAATGGCCAATAAAACTACAAATTGAACTGAAACCACTCCTCAACAGATAGGCTGCTCAAAGCTCACACACTCACTGATGAACAGAGAAGCTTCCTTCTATCTTAGTAAAGTCTAGGCAACACAGAAACTACAAACAGCCCAGAATTCAAAAATCTGAAAAGCGGACTCTACTAGTTATAGAAAGATGGAAAAGGAAAAGAGTAAAGAGAAAAGATTTTTTTGTTTTTTTTAAAATGAAAAAATGAAACAGATACAGTAATACAAACAGTTGAAGGCTAAAAAACAAAAAGTGAAAGTTAAAAATGATTGTGCAAACAGTAACAGAAAAAATAGTTCAAATAAGTTGCAAAGTTAATAAAATGAGGTACTTAATCCATTCAAAGTCTCTCTTTTCTCTCTGCTGCTGTAGAACTCTGCAGGACACCCAGGCAGGATCTTGCTGAGGAATAACAGGTTAAATCTCAAACAGTGGCCTTTAAAAAAAGCAGTGAAAGGTTGATGACAGTGCAAAATCCATCCAAATCTCAAAGGGTAAGAAAAGCAAGTGCTGAAAGCTCACATCATTTGAATGAATGAAATTCCTTCTATCTTGAGGTAGGCAACACAGAAACTAAAAAAAGGCCCAGACTTCAGCAAAACTGAAAATGAGACTCATGAAGAAGTGGAAGAGAAAGTCTGGAAAACCCTGAAACAGTACAGTTCACATGTTGGCAGACACATCTTCATTTAGTGTGACCCATAACATTGGTTGAAACACCAAAATATCCAAACCTCAGTTTCTTTTATTTCCCCAGAGTCCGTGGTGAACCCCCCCCCCCTTGTTGACTGGGATCACCATAGCCGTGTGCCATTCAGTAGGCACAAAACCTGTAGTGAGGCTATGACTGAGCATGGCACTTAGGTGGGATGCCCAGTTCATTTTGTAGTTCGTGCAGAACACAGCCTGGGATGTTGTCAAGTCCCATGGATGCTGTATTCTTGGCTTTGGAGAGTGTGCTTTTCACCTGTGTGGCTGTAATTACAGGGACGTGGGATTAATCCGGTAAAGAGATGGGCTCCTTTCGGGGGTGAGAGGGGGGTTGAAATTTGCACTGAACCTATCTGCCAGGATTTTGGCAATATCAGCCAGAAGTGTTTAGTGCCATTGTGCTGTAGCTCTGAGCAGATCTGAGTGTTGCCATTGAGATTCTTGACATAGCTATAGAATGCCTTGTGGATGTCTTTAGAATCTGTGGCACTTTTGTTTTCGTAACTAGCTTTGGAGGATTTTATGAGGGATCTCAGCTTCTAACACTGACAAGGGAGTTTTTCCAATCTTGGGATTTTACTCTTTTTTGCAACAGTTTCTTCCTTCTGTTGTAGAGTTTAATGGCAGGGAACCACCAGATTGGCTTCTTTTTTTGGAGGACAGTGTCTTGTTTCTATTTGGGATGGCATGGTCCATACACTCGTTTATGTGTTTATACAGTGCATTGATGTAGGATTCAGCAGTCATACTACTTCGGTCTCATGGGTGTCATCCCAAACATACCGAATTACTCGTTTATTACTGAGTTTTGGGGTGCAAATGAAGCAGTGCCACGATTCTCGAGTGGCACCCCTTTATTTCTGATCTTTTTTTTTTTTTTTTTTTATAAATATTTTTGAATATCACGTGGTCGGAGCTGACGTCATCATGTGCGCAATTACGTCAGCTCCGTCAGGGTATCAGCCAGTCAGAATTAAGCTCAAGGAGCTCATGTCATGCACACATCATTTCCACCTGGCCTGGCTACGAATGCGAGCAGGAGCGGATAATGGATTATCAGCAGGGCTGCAAATGCAAGCAGGAACGGATAAACGGCAGGGCTGCAAATGCAAGTGGGAAGGGATAATGGATTAACAGCACTCGTTTTGTTCAGGGGAATCAAGACTCAAGTAAGGAAATAAAGTGTGCGTGTGTGCGTGCGTGTGTGTGTGTGCGTGTGTGCGTGTGTGTGTGTGTGTGTGTGTGTGTGTGTGTGTGTGTGTGTGTGTGTGTGTGTGTGTGTGTGTAAATGCCCCCCATGTAATACACCTGGTGACTAGACGTATTCAGGCTCAAACCCTGTACCTTCAGTACAGGTAAACAGAGCCTAAAGTTCCTAGCCACCACCATTTCTGAGCTTTGTCCAGATTTTTTGTGCTAACAATTGAGAGCTATGGTGAGTAGTGATAACAGAATTTGTATTCCCCTATTATTGGCTTTGTTGTTTGTCCAGGTTTTTTGTGCTAAGAGTTGAGAGCTATGGTGAGTGAGAAGTGAGAACTGAATTTGTATTCCCCCATTATTGGCTTTGTCCAGGTTTTTTGTGCTAAGAGGTTGAGGGCTACGGTGAGAAGTGAGAACGGAATTCAATAAATGATAGCCATGAAGTTTCAGTCTTCCTATTTTTCAGGAAACTGCTGATTTGGCAAAGTAGTATCTTGCTCAGACTGTAGTGCATAGGGTCCTGGGTTCAAGACTTGCCAATGCATGCATGGTGGTTAACACATTTTATTCCAGCAACTTTCCAAAATTATACAAGAAATGTTTAAAATGTGTCCCTGGTTTTTGACCTTTTGCCCCCCCCCCCAAAAAAAAAAAAATGAAAATGAAAATAAGTGCGAGAAGCTGTGCAAGATGCCTATGGCTTACACTACTGTTATTCTATTTATAATGTGGGTGTGGAAGTAGACTTTTATGATGGAAATGTTCTGAATTGGGCAGTTTTGTCATTATAGGTTCATGCATTTTGCTTCACTGCCTACAGTACAGCCTACTGGAAAAATGATCAAACAAATTTAAAATGTGCTGTAACAAGCGTGCTGTATTATGCAAGGAATATAACTTAATAAAGTCAGGAAGGTACATCAAAGAAAAGAACACATGTATGTTTCTTGTTTTGTGTGCAAGGGGCCAATAAATTAAAAACAGTCCAAAGGTAATTTTTATCCACCACTGGCCAGATGTTTTTTTTTTTTGGATGTGGTGTGAGTTTCAATGCTGTTTTAATGAATGGGAGTTTCAAGGGCAGTAAAGTTTTAATGCCAAGTCTATTTTCATTGTGAGACAGTACTGCTTTGTTTAGCATATGTCTGTTAGTGTTTGTGCATTTGTTGTGCTGCAAAATGTAAAAATAAAATCCAAATAATCATTGGAGCTTTTCTCCCCGGGCCTCTACTGTAAACGGATATATGTCCAGCTAGACTAGCCCGGTCAACAAATGTAAAATAAAAATAAATAAATAAATAAATTGTAGAAGTAAAGCACTATGCACACATTAGTGTTTATGGTAAATGGGGTGAAACAGCCAGGTAATGGGGACATTGGAATGGCTGCAGGGGGACTCTGGTGACATATTTTGGTTGTCTGTTCTTCAGTTTGCATTTGAAAGTTGGTATCCCACAATTCCATTGGAGTGGGTGGGATTACGTAATAGTGTATGCAAATTAGATGTTAAATAGTGTACAGATTTGTACCTATATTTCATGGGCCTTGTCCAGATTTTTGATATTTCCAGGTTGAGAGGTATGATGGGTGTGGTGAAGTTAGCCACTTCTTTCTTAAGAAGCATGAAGTTGGCTTTGAAGAAGTTTTTTACAGTGATTTCCTTAACAGGGGGTGGGGGCAGAATGTGGATGTCTAGGGTGATTAGCTTATACTTGGATCTGACCGAGGGGCTGATTTCTGGTGTGCAGCACCAGTCACCCATGTTGGTAATGACCAGGTCTAGGATACTGCTGCCCCTGGGTGGGGCTCTGGATCAGCTGATCCAAGGCATTGGAATTTATGAATGCCAGAAAACGCTGTCCAAATGTGTTGGCACATGAGTAGTTTTCCCAGTTAATGGCAGGGTAGCTGAAGTCTCCCAGTATGAGGATGTTGGGTTGTACCTTAATATTTTCGAGTATGTTAAGAAAAGTGGAGTGGGAGTCTTTGGGCATGGTGGGGAATCTGTAGCAAACAACAATTTGGACTGCAGTCTTGCCCAGTGTTAGTTGCACCTGGAGAATTTCAGATGCATTATATTGGGCAATTTGCCTGGAGGCGTGGATATCTTTGGTGAATATGAACCTGCCTCCACCTCTGGTGTTTCGGTCCAGGTTAGATGGCCGAAAGGTGTGGTATGAATTGTAGCCTGGTATTGCAGGGGTGCGCTCTGGAGCCTTGAGCCAGGTCTCTGTCATTGCACAGATGTAGATGTTCTCTATTTTAAGGAGTGCCTCGAGTGAGTGCATTTTGAGGTTTAGACTTTTAGCACTGAGTAGCATTACACTCAGATTTTGCCTGCTTGTACCTGTTACGGTGGTAATTTTGTCATTTGAACCTTGCCTAAAAAAGGCACTATAGGAGTGGCAAGAGCCTTAGCCAGTATCCGGAAACTCAGGGGCAACAGATGCAGGCCATCTCTGGCAAAACATCATGGCCTGTCGATCAGGTCATCCCAGGCTGACAGATACTGGATCCCCTTAGAATGACACCAGAAGTTTAGCCAATTGTTGAAGTCAATCATTTTGTCCTATTACTGAGGTATCATTCTGGGTGATGGCAGGATGCTACTCAGAGCTAGTGTCATACCCACCTGGGCTACAAGATCCGAGAGCTCCTTCATGTCTCTTTTCATGTAGTCCAGGGAGGTACGTCTCAGGTCATTCACTCCAACATGAACAATGACAGAGTCACATTTGTACTTGCTGTGTAGTGGCCTGAGTGTGTGCGTTATGTGGCGGATCCTGGCACCCAACAGGGCAAAACTAACTGTAATCTTCTTTCCTGTTTAGCCTGGTGGGAGGGAAATCAGTGTGTGTGACTATACACCTAGTCCAGCTAGTCTGGGTGAGTTGTTGTTTTGTTTTTAGGGGCTGAGATTGGGTAGCACAGGTTGTTTGTGTGTTTGTGAGTGTGTGTTGTGTTTGGGTTGTTGGTGTTTTTGGCTCTGCATCTGGAGGCTCTGGAGGGCTCTGTTTTTAAGATAAGAACCCATGAATGTCCTTGTGTTTGTAGGTGTGTGTTTGGTGGTGGGTTTTGATGGAATATGTGTTGTGTGTGGTGTGGTGCGAATGCTTACCTTCTCCTCCTGAATGACTAGTCCAGTCTTGGCTTGAGAGAGCTTAGCTTCCAATTTGGCTATATAATTCCATCTCTCACAGGTTGTAGTGTTAGGTGGTAGGTGGAGAGGGTTTTCTTTGTATATGATGCAATTGCTGCATTGCCTCAGGATGCCCAGATTCACCAGGTGGACAGGAAAAAACACCGGGAGCTGACCCTTGGACATGCCTGGACAGGTGCTTATTTATTTAAGTACTAACTGCGCTTTCTTAATTGGTAAGGAGAGTTGAGTGCTATAGCAATTTATGGTCTATCTAGTGCTTACCACAGTTTCTAAGCAAGTGCTGAGCTACAAGGAACAGGTTTGAGTGCTTAAAAACTGAAATGGCTAGTTCTAAGGGAAAATTTTAAAAGCAGACTTCCTGGCATCGGGAATAGTCTAACCCTAGTTAAACTGCTCTGAGCGATGTGCAAACACGGGTTTTTAAACAGAAAGATGAAAGGGATAGAAATAGCCCAAAATGTCCAATAAAACTACAAATTCCGAACTGAAACCACTCCTCCAGTGACAGATAGGCTGCTCAAAGCTCATCACTCTCATTGATGAACAGAGAAGCTTCCTTCTATCTTAGTAAGGTCTGGACAATGCAGAAACTACAAAACAGCCCAGCATTCAGCAAAATCTGAAAACCGGATTCTACTAGTTACCGAAAGGTGGGAAACGAGTAAATAGATACTTTCAAGGCAGAAAAATGGTGTGTAGCCCACAACAGTTAATTGAAAAACACTTAAAAATGATCAGTTAAAGTACAAACAGTAACATAATTCAAAAAACAGCTCAAATAAGTTGCAAAGTTAATTAAATAAGTTTGAAACAGTGCGGTTAGCGAAAATAAGCAATAAAAAGCAAAACAAAGGTACTTAATCCACTCAAAGTCTCTTCTTTCTCTATCTACTGCTGTAGAACTCTGCAAGACACCCAGGCAGGATCTTACTGAGGTAATACAAGCGCAACAACTGCGCAAACATTGGTTTTTAAATAGAAAGATGAAAGGGATAGAAATAGCCCAAAATGGCCAATAAAACTACAAATTCGGAACTGAAACCACTCCTCCAGCAACAGATAGGCTGCTCAAAGCTCACCACACTCACTGATGAACAGAGAAGCTTCCTTCTATCTTAGTAAAGTCTAGGCAACACAGAAACTACAAAACAGCCAAGAATTCAGCAAAATCTGAAAAGCGGACTCTACTAGTTATAGAAAGATGGGAAAAAGAGTAAAGAGAAAAGATTTTTTTTTTGTTTTTTTTTTTGAAAATGAAAACAGATACAGTAATACAAACACGTTGAAGGCAGAAAAATGGCTATCGGACTTGAGTGTGTAGCCCATAACAGTTAAGGAATTGAAAAAACAAAAATGATTAAAGTGCAAACAGTAACAGAATTCAAAAAATAGTTCAAATAAGTTGCAAAGTTAATAAAAATGAGGTACTTAATCCATTCAAAGTCTCTCTTTTCTCTCTGCTGCTGTAGAACTCTGCAGGACACCCAGGCAGGATCTTGCTGAAATACCAGGAATAACAGGTTAAATCTGTCTGCCACAAAAGTGGCCTTTATTGAGGCATGGGTTAGTACAAAAAAGCAGTGCAAGTTGATGACCCAGTGCTACACTATCATAGATATGCAATGCAAAGGGTAGAAAAGCATTCATTCCCTGTGCTGACATACCAGACAACAATCACATCATTTGAATGAATGAAAATTACTCTTGAGGTAGGCAGTATTTAAAGGCCAGCAAGGTCAAAAGAAATGTTCCAACTTCCAGAGCACTTAAGTGAAGGTGAGACTCATGAAGTGACCAGGTAACCCTGAAAAGTCTGCCCACTATAGTGTCACCACCCTAAGGCAGACACATCCACAATTATAGATACTAGACATGTCTGCAACTTAAAGTAGCTACCACACTAAACATTGGTGGGATCCAACCACCACAGCATATGCATTTAATGCAAACTTTGAAAATTTAGACCAGAAAAAAAAAAGAGGGATGATATGTTGGGACTTCTGGATCCAAAACGTCCACTGTAGAACTCTTATATAAACTGTGCACAACAAAGCATAGAAACTGAAACTGACAAAAGTCCTAAGGCTTTGGACAAGTCTCTACAGAAATAGACTGCTGACAGAAGACTGGCAACCATTTGCTGAAGAGACAACATATTGTACAGGGACAAAAAGGCCTGCCAAAAAGTGTCTGAAGTGAGTCCTATAAATGTAACATACTTAATCAAACTGGGGCTTTGTGGTGTTATTCCAGGGGAAATTGAACGGTTTGAGCACATATTCCCTTTTGTTCACCAGTTCTATTACCAATGAGCAGCCAAGAGACATTCATCTAAAAACAAGGATGTGGTTTCCTGCAGCCTGTGGTGAGCTGTTGCTAGAGTCATACACTTGGGGATTACCATGGACGTAGAAGTAACAACAAATGGTACAGTGCAGAAATTAGAAGTTATGTACTCACCATAACATTCCATCTGAGTAGGTGACTTCATTTGGATGCAACCTGTGGGTATCGGATCCGACTTCGGATCCGAGCCGGCATTTCAAAAGCTTAGGATCCGAGCTCCTAGCTCCTCCCTCTACCCATAATCCCCTGCCAAGCCCTAAATGACCTCAGATTGAGTTTGCCTAGTGAATACTAGTATAAAAATACCTGAACACAGGAATAAACTCTTACTCTATATAGGTCAGGGGGATGGAGGGGGGGGGTGGTTGCATCCAAATTAAGTCACCTACTCAGATGGAACGTTATGGTGAGTACATAACTTCTAAATCTGAAGTAGGCAGACTTCATTTGTCTGCAACCTGTGGGACAGAGTCCCCAACTACCTAAATCTTGGGCGGCCGTCATGGAAGGATGTTCTGGAGCACCGCAGAGCCAAAGGATGCTCTCCCCCTGGAAACAACATCCACCTTATAATGAGAAATGAAGGTATGAGACGAGGCCCAAGTGGCTGCTGCACAGATATCATCCAATGGCACTCGGGACTTAAAAGCGGCTGAAGTAGAAACTGCCCTAGTAGAGTGAGCTGTAATCCTCTGAGGAGCAGGCCTACCTGAAGTGTCATAAGCCTGCAAAATACAATTAGCAATCCATCTCGACAGTGTGACTTTGGAGACTGCTTTACCCATAGCAAATTTAGCAAAGGAGATGAACAGTTGATCTGATTGTCTATGACCAGCCGTTCTGTGAATGTAGAAGCGCAATTGTCTGTGAAAATCTAAAGAATACAGCTTATATTCTCCTTTGTTTTTATAGTTGGGGAAAAAAACAGGTAAGTTGATTGACTGGTTAATATTAAATTCCGAAGAAACTTTTGGAAGAAAAGAAGGATTGGTCCTGAGGAACACCCTATCGGGAAAAAAGGAGAGGTAAGGCGGTTTGACGCATAGAGCCTGGAGTTCCGACACTCTTCTGGCTGAGGTGATGGCTACCAAGAAGGCAGTCTTCCAGGAAAGGTACTTTAGATCTACAGAAGCTGCAGGCTCAAAGGGAGGAGCAGTAAGGGCCTGTAGGACTAAAGATAGGTCCCAAGGTGGCACAGCTTCTTTGACCAGGGCCTCAACAGAAAAACTCCTTTAAGAAAGGTCTTGCAAAGTTTTGCAGTCATGAGGGGAGCTGACTCATGACCCACATGATAATGGGAAATCGCTGCCATTTGTACCTTTACCGTGGAAGAACTGGCCCCCTGATGAAAGAGGTCTGTTAAGAAGTCCAGTACCGCAGACATTGGTGCAGAAAAAGGATCAATATTGTTCTGAGTCGCCCAAATAGAAAACCTCTTCCATTTGCTCCGGTAAACCTTCCTAGTGGAAGGTTTATGAGCCGCCACTAAAATGGCCTTGACTGGTGACGAGATACCGGGAGTCCTAATCAAGGATGGAACTGGAGAAGCCAGGCTGCCAATCTCAAGGTGTTTAGATTCGGAATCGGGAGCCCTTGAGGATGGGAAATGAGATCCGGGATCGCATCTAGAATCCAGGGTGGATTCACTTTGTGAGACCATACATAAGGGAACCAAGTCTGACGAGGCCAGAACAGGGCAATGAGTATCATTCTGCTCCCCAAACTGTTGGCTTTCTGGAAGAGCCTCTGCATTAGAGGTAGTGGAGGATAAGCATAAAGGAGACCGGGAGGCCAAGCATGCACCAGTGCGTCTCTCAGGGATTCCCCAGGTGGGGGAAGCAAAGCGAAGAAACTGTCGCATTTGGCGTTTGAGTGAGAAGCAAAAAGATCGCAACAGGGTTGCCCCCAGACGGCAAAAATCTTCTTCGCTACCAGAGGATTGAGAGGCCATTCGTGAGGAGAAAGAATGGTGCGACTGAGCTTGTCCGCAAGGACGTTGGACCTTCCCAGAATGTGCGTTGCTACAAGAAAGCGTTTGGTGGAGATTGCCCATACCCAGACTCTCATGGCCTCTCGACAAAGGGGATAGGACCTGGTTCCCCCCTGCATGTCGATGTACCAGACTACCGACATGTTGTCCGTCTGGATCGCAATAGTCCCTGCAGGGAGAAGGCTGTGAAGTGCTTGCAACGCTAAGAGCACCGCCCTCATCTCCAGGACACTGATATGCAACGAGGTCTCTGAACTGTTCCACGTGCCTTGGACAATCTTGCCCGCAGAATGCCCCCCCCCCACCCGAGGCGAGAAGCGTCCGTGGTCACCGTGGCTAGGGGGAATGTTGCACAAAAGGGTCTCTCTGCTAGGAGCTCCGGTGACTGGAGCCACCAAAACAGGGAGTCCCTGCATGCCTTGCTGATAGCTATCGGGCTGTTGAGAGAAGAATACAGCGGAGACCACTGGACCTGTAGGGTCCATTGAAGAACCCGCATGTGTAAGCGAGCATGGAGAAGTGGAATAGCTGCTGCCATTGAACCCAGGGCCCTCAGGACCGAAGCCGCCGTCGGAAACGGTTGCAGGACTGCTGTGATATGACACCTCAGGCTGGACAGTCGATCTGGAGTGAGGAAGGCCCGCATTGATCTTGTGTCCAACCTTCCTCCTATGAAATCTATAAGTTGTGTGGGATGCAGTAAAGATTTTTCCATGTTTATGGTGATGCCCAGCCTCGGGGCTATGAGGAGGAAATAGTCTCTGGCTGAGCACAGTAGATGCCTTGATGATGCCGTGAGGAGCCAGTCGTGCAGGTACGGAAAGACCTGTATTCCCTGGAGTCTCAGGTGGGCCGCTACCACTGCTAGTACCTTGGTGAACACCCTGGGGGCAGAGGTGAGACCAAAGGGAAGGACCCTGAACTGGTAGTGGCTGGCTCCCAGCCGGAAGTGAAGGAACCTCCTGGACCGTCTGTCCATCGGAATGTGGTAGTACGCGTCCTCGAGGTCGATAGAGCACATCCAATTCTCCCGCAAAAGGGGGAGTATAGATTGTAGAGTGACCATCCGGAACTTTTGCTTGGTTACAGACAGCTTCAGCAGGGAAAGGTCTAAGATCGGTCTTAAGTCCCCCGTTTTCTTTGGCACCAAGAAGAACCTGGAGTAAAACCCTGATCCGGTCTGATCTCGGGGGACGCGCTGGATGGCTCTTTTTCCTAACAGCTGCTCGATTTCGACAGCTGCTGCCTCCCTTTGGTCGGGTGGTACATCGGGGAGGCTTCGGGATCTGGGGATTTTGCTCAGGGGAATGGCATAACCTCTGGATATCACACGAAGCACACAACGGTCTGACGTGATTGACTCCCAAGATGTCAGGTGCCTCGAAAAATGCCCCCCGACTGTCTCCAGAGATGGACAGCCGGGCAACCCTTCAGGGCTGTTGCGTGCGTCTGTCAGAGAAGGGTTCTCTGGACCCAAAGTTCCTAGGAGCCCCTCTGCCTCTAGGACGGCGACCTCCCTGTCCTCCTCTGCCACAGAAGGACTGGTTGTCCGGAGCAGGTTGGGATTGCTGCGACTTCCGGAACCACATCTTCTTCTGTCCCTTTTGGTTCTTCGAGAAGGACCTCTGAGGAGCTGAGAAGCGGACTCCGACGGCAGACAGCGTCTTCCCGTCCTTCTCGTTCTGGACTAAAGTTTCGCGAACAGTTTTGCCAAACAGGGCAGAACCATCAAAGGGGGCATTTGCGAAGGTCGCTTTGTAAGGCTCTGCAAAGTCACAGTGGCGGAGCCAGGCCTGACGCCTCATGACGAGGCCCGCTCCACTAGCTCTAGCGGCTCCCTCAGTTGCGTGAGAAAGTAGCCGCACAGAAGTATTAGAAACTGATCTGAGAGTGGCCATATGGGTGGAGTACATTTGCTTGTCCTCCGCCGACATGGACTCTGGGGGAGATGCCACGTACTCTTTAATCAGGTCCCGTTGCATCCTGATGACATGTGCCATGTAGTTCAGCGCTCTCAGAGAGAAGGTTGCTGAACTAAAAGCTTGCTTCCCAATGCGATCCATCGAGCGGGACTCTTTGCTCGGAGGATGCATAGAGGGACTTTCCTGGGCTAATTCCCTCTTTGTGGCTGCGGCCATCATCATAGCATCTACCGGGGGGCCCTTGCTCCAATGAGTGTGGTCCGCCGGTGGGCTCAGGATTCGATCCGGACGCTTGGGGACAGGCTCAACGGTGTCCGGTTCCTTCCATGCTCTGGTGGAAATAAGGTCCACCAGAGGATCGGCAGGAGGGGACACCCAAGAGGTAGATGGGCCCGCCTCGAATGCCTCCAAGGACACAGACTCGTCTGAGGAGGCCTTGGGGGCAGACCACCCCCCCCCTGATTCTAAGCATCTCCATAATGTCTCCAAAGGAGACGTCCTCCGGGGGTGACCTTGGGGAGCCTTCCCCTTCATCCAAGTCTGTGTCTTCGGTAATGGACTCAGGGGAGTCTACGTGTCTCCTTTTACACTTACGCTTCCGAGGCACTTCCTTGGGGGGAGTGTCCGAGGAGTCCTCTTCAGCAGCCAGATGTTCCAAAGGAAATACTTGGGACATCGAGGCGGGCTGTCCCTGGGACCGGCTGATGGGAGCCTGGCCCAGCTGCAAGGGAGTGCGGGGTGGAGCCGCGGCAGGGACCGGGGGTCCGGTAGTCCTCAACAGTGCCCTTTCCACTACGTCGAAAGCAGAGGGAGAGCCGGCCTCTCTAAGCCCCAAGAGCCGACCCCCACTCGGATCCGACGCACGGATCGGAGCCGGAGCCGAGACCGTCGGATCCGAGAGACCGATGCGCTCCGACCTAGATGGAGTCGAAGACACACCAGCTCCCTCGGATCCGAGGCTAGGCCCTCGACTCCGAGAGGTCGGGTCCGAAGTACCCGAAGCACTCAAGGGATGGATCGGATCCGAGGTGCGCTGACCAATCGGATCCGAACCACCCCCGGATCCAACTCTGCCCGGCTCCGACAGCTCCGAACCCGGGAGACGGGTCGGAGAAGGAGCCAAGGGGGGTGAAAAATGGGGTCGAAGCCCCTCCCGGTTGGGGTGGGGGCTAAGAGCACTCCCATTTGCATTTGGGCCTGGATGAAACGCCTCATCATCCGGTCCATATCTGCTTCTGACATTGAGAAAGTGGATCTAGATGAGGCCACCGAAGCGGACCTAGAGAGCCGCCTCGGGGACCTGACCGAAGGGCTAGTCTCCTCCTCCTCGGGTCCGGAAGAGAACCGAGGGGAATGGAGCCGAGGAGGAGGAGATTTAGAAGACACAGGAGAGGCCCGCTTAGACGGAGGGGCCGAGCTTGAGGTCTCGGCCCGCCGTTTGTGGTGCCTCTCCTTATGTCTCTCCTTCTGTCTCTCCTTCTCTCTAATGGTCTCCCTATCCTCCAGATTCTTGGTGGGAGGTTGAGTCCCTGCCGGGGAAAGGGAGACCGTAGCACCCGTGGTAGGTTGCTGGCTAACAGGGGCAGCGGCCGAAGCTGCATCTGGAGGGAGAAGTCCTGCCAGTACTAACTTCGACCTCCGCTCCCTTAAAGCTCGGGGGTTGAACCCTGCGCATATGGTACAACCAGATGGCAGGTGTTCAACCCCCAAGCATTTAACGCACCGAGTGTGGCCATCAGCTGGGGACAGCTTGTGGCCACACTCGGTACATTTTGAGAAAACTGCCTTAGGGGCTTCTGCCATAGTACACCCTATAGGCCTAACACACAAAAAACTGAAAAACTCACACAAAACTATGCAAAACCCGAAGAAAAGTTTTAAGGTAAAGAGAGGAAAGCCTAAAACACACACACAACTAAAAACGGAGTAAAACTTTAAAGTTTTCCTGTCAAAACTTATCTGAACACAATTTGCTGCCAGGAGCTCGAGGAATCCGTTGCTACTTGAAACGCGGCAAACGAAATCTGAGGTCAGTTAGGGCTTGGCAGGGGATTATGGGTAGAGGGAGGAGCTAGGAGCTTGGATCCTAAGCTTTTGAAATGCCAGCTCGGATCCGAAGTCGGATCCGATACCCACAGGTTGCAGACAAATGAAGTCTGCCTACTTCAGATTGGTAATTACAGGCTCGGACCCAGCTGTTCAGAAAACCCTTGCACTCCTTGGCAGTTCAGACATGAAGCTAAGCATGCTGGAAGTCTAAAACAGCACATTCAGCCATACAGTCTCCTGACAGACATGGAAAGTTAGTACACACTATAACCAAACAAAAGATTTGTTTTAGGATAAAGGGCATTAAGCTGCTGAGATGCAAAACAAGAATAAGGTGGTTTGTTTTCTTTGGCACCTAAAACAATCAGGAACATCCAGCCGTTCATGAGGGACCTCTTGGATGGCTCTTTTTTTTGCTAAGAGTTTTAACAATTCTCTCATCACTGCTTACACTGGATGGGTTGGGACATCCAGCAATGAAGCACAGGAATTTTGGGAAGGGTATGAAAGGGAATACTATACAATCTGGATATTATTCCCCTTATCCACCTACCTGTCCTCAGAAATCTATGTCGAAGACTCCTGATGGGAGGAATGGACTCCTCTGTTTCCGGGCTGAGAAAGTTGAGCAAAGTCTCACCACTGTCACTGTCCACTCTAGGGATGACTGCGGCCTTCTAGTAACCAAAGAGCACACTGAACTCTGAGCCCATCACCTTGCTGGAATCTTGAGTGAGGGGAATTGGATCTTTCCAGCATTCTTCTATTGTTCCACTGCTGTGTTCCATGCTTAGATCATGTGTAGCACTGGTTTCATTTTATTCTAATGGAAGAAAACTGCAGAAGATGTGGCTTTTTTATGTTATGGGAGGCTGGAAAGGCAGTCTGGGATAGATTTATCTGCTGAGTAATTCTAACACGTGGTAGAAGTCGTAAGATGTTACCCAACAAAGGCCTCTTCATATCAGACCTGAAGAGCAGTAGAAAGAAAAATTATGTACAGAAGCAAAAGAGATGGCCTAGATGTTAGCACCACTGCACTAAGAAAATATGATTTGTCTTGAGCAACTTGAGTCCTATCAGTACTGCAGTCACACCACCTGAAATAAGTTAACAAGTTCATTTTCATGCTGTTGATGCCAAGAAGCTCCTGGAATTCATAAGCAATGTCTTTCACAATAACCTAACTATTTTGTCAAGTAAACATTTCTAAGAAAGTTATACAGGGCTCATCACATGTAGGCTGATCAGACCAAATGTCGCTCCACAATGGCTCTTGCTTACTTACCAACATTGCTTGTTGTCAAAAAATACACATTACTGAAAAACAGACTGCCCTGTCATGAAGACCCACTAAAGTAGTTAGGAAGTAAGCAGACCAAAAGTGTAGGTAGAAGCAGAATGTTTTAGGATAGAAATAGCTTGACAACAGTATCAGTTAGATGTGACAAACTACAACAATTTAAGTATGTAAGTAATAATGCACCTTTCTGTGTCTTTCCCTATCTTTGCACTTTTCCCGAACCCAGTCTATAGTGTGGAAGTCATCATATGTTCCAACTCCTGGAATTGGCTCATCCAGTAAGTCAAGTAAATGTGTAGAGCTATTGATGTTTCCTCCATTCGACATTGTGTAGTTGGGTCCTAAAGGGGAAAAAAGCAGAAAAGAAAAATGCATTAGATAAACATATAAGAAAGTCACTTTTGGTCTTTATCAAATTATTTCTGTTCAGAACTCTTATAACACATGCCCAGCAAGTCATTTCTCTATGTTCTTTACATTCTGAGGAATCCAAGCACAAATAATTGTACAGGATGGCCCCTAGCCCACTTAGACTACAAGGCTTCCCACTTACCCAAGTTACAGATCCCAGCTAGCCAACAGCATAATCCTTTCCCATCTTCAGCATTTAACAGTGTACAGCAACATATTTTATTTATTTATTTGCAGTTGGTTTACCAGGATAGTCCATTGGGCCAAAATAACCCGTTTTCAATGGAGTCCTGGGGAGAAAAGCTCCAAAAACATTTAGCAAGGTTACAATAAGGTATTTAGTTTCAATTATACAATTCCTATGGACTTGGAAATACAGTAGGCTAGAGTACAAACATATACAAATATTACAATCTTTTTATCGCTGGAAGCAATTTACAATACAGAAACTGAGAGGCTTTTACAAATTAGGGTGGGTTACACTGGAGATATCTTTCATACATTCAGGATGAGTAGCTTAATACAATCAAGAGAAAGGTATATGTGCTGATATAGAACTTTTCAATATAGAAACAAAGTACCTTTTCCATCTTAGGGTATATTTACACTTAGGTACCTTTAAGTATTCAGAAAAAGCCAATACAAATAAGAGCAAGATCTATGAGTTTAGGAGAGTAAGTAGAAATTCCCATTTTGAATAGGGGAGGAGAAGTGGAAATTCTCAGTACGAGGAGATTATGTTGGGTGGGAGCAGGAGCATTCCCACTGGGAAATTAGGTGTGAGTGAAGGGATTTTTTGAATGAGAAGTGATTTGTGATGGTATGAATGGATGGGGGTAAGGAGTTCCAGAGACGAGCAAGACTGTAGGATAAGAGATTTTTTCCAGGGGGACGAATTGGTTTATACAGTTCAATTAAGTTTTGGTTGTTAGATCTTAGAATTCTATCAGGAAGGTGCATTTTGAAGGTACAGGAAAGGGATGGGCAGAGGGAGGGATTGAAGATGAGTTTGTGTGCAAGAGTCAGTTGGACGTAGGTGAGGTGATTGGGTAGTTCTAACCATTTTAGTTTGTGGAGAGCTAAACAATGGTGTGAGGAGGACTTATGGGAGGTAGCAAACTTGGCAATTTTGTTATAACAAGAGGAGAGTTGTGTTTTGAGAGAAGATTGTAGGTTAGTTAGAAGTGGGGCTCCATTGAGGAGGGATGGGATGAGAAATGTGGTAGATAGGGTGAGTTTGGTGGAGGGTGTAAGATAATGATTCTGTCTGTAGAGCATGCAGAGTTTTTGGTGGGTTTTTTTATGTTTAGTTGAAGATGAGAAATGAATTTAAGCTGACTATCAATTTGGACCCCAAGTAATTTGGCCTCAGATACCAGTTCTAGGGGTGTATTGTTGTGACTAGTAATAGTGAAATTACTTGGATTGAAAAAGGTAGCTTTAGAGGGGGTGAATACCATTACTTTGGTTATGGAGGCATTGAGTACAAGGTGATTTGTTTTCATCCATTGTTCGGTGGTTGAGAAAGCATCTTGAGTAAGTTTTAGCAGTGTGGAGATGGAGGTAGCAGAGCAAATTATAGTTGAATCATCTGCATATTGGATAATTTTAGTTGAAGGGATAGAGTTGTGGAAATTGTTTATGAATATGTTGAAAAGCAGGGGACCCAGTACAGATCCTTGGGGAACACCGGTTGGGGTGTTGATGAAAAGGGAAGTGTCTTTTTTCCCTCTCACTGCCTGATATCTATTGGATAAGTAACTAGTGAACCAGTTCAGAGAAGAGGGTGACACATTAAGCTTGGAGAGTTTAGTTAGTAGTAAATTGTGGGAGATGGTATCAAAGGCTTTAGAGAGATCTAGAAGGAGGGTAGAGACTGTGTCCTGGGCTTTATTCACAGCTTCCAGGAAGGAGAGTATGGCGGTCATAGTACTGTGTCTTGGTCTGAAACCATGTTGTGTTGGAGTTAGTAGGTTATTATTATATATATATATATATATATATATATATATATATATATATATATATATATATATATATATTAAACACAATGTATTTAAAATCTATACAACTGCTGCTTACAGATGTTATGTACAGACAAAAGGACAAGGTAATGCTAAATGAAAGATCAGCTCTATTTAAGCTTTTAGTTGAGTCTAGAACAGAAGTTGCTAATAAAAAAGATAACTAGCAGGGTATATAAAATACTGTATTATAAAAAGAAGTTATGTTCTTACCATAACGTTCCATCTGTGTTGTCTATCTTCATTCATTCTTAACTCATGGGTATGGTTCCGACCTCTTGGAACCGACTCGGCTGTTACACATAGCTCACACCAGCCAAAAACTCTCAAGCTAAGGCTCTACAAGAACAATGAATAGAGAAGCCCTGTCTAAGGTATAACCCTGTAATATCCCAGGACTAGGTCTGAACCTCCAGGAGTCTTTTGGAGGGGGCAGGAGGGTGGGATGTCAAGAATTAATGAAGATCGACAACACAGATGGAACGTTATGGTAAGAACATAACTTCTTTATCTGATGTTGTCAATCTTCATTCATTCTTGAATAATGGAACAGAGTCCCCAGCTACTTTAAATCCTGGGCGGCCCTAAGGAAGGACATTCCTGAGCACCACAGAGCCAAAGAATGCTCTTCCCCTGGAGACCATGTCTAGTTTGTAATGAGTGATAAAGGTATGTGGAGTATCCCAAGTTGCAGCTGAACATCTTCCATAGAAGCCCTGGAATGGAAGGCTGCTGAAGTGGAAACAGATCTAGTACAATGAGCTTTAACTGTAGTCAACAGCTTGAGTTTATTTTGGTTGTATATAAAGGTAATGCAGTCTCTTAGTCATTTTGATAAGGTGACCTTTGACACAGGTTTGCCCAATTTGGGTCCTGAAGTCAACAGCTTGAGTTTATTTTGGTTGTATATAAAGGTAATGCAGTCTCTTAGCCATTTTGATAAGGTGACCTTTGACACAGGTTTGCCCAATTTGGGTCCTGAAAATTATAGAAATAGTTGGTTTGATTTCTAGAAGATTTCATTCTGTCCCAAGTAAAAACGTAATTGTCTGTGGACGTCCAACAAGTGTAAACAGTACTCTCCTTGGTTTGTAAAACTTGGGAAGAAGACTGGTAAGTCTATGGACTGGTTGATATTACCTCTGATACCACTTTGGGAAGGAAGGTTGGACTGGTTCTTAGTGATACCATTTCTTTCTTAAAAATGATACAGGGATGATTCACTCACAGCCTGTAACTCTGAAATTCTCCTAGCAGACATGATAGCTACTAGGAAGAGGGTCTTCCAAGACAAAAACTTGAAGTCACAAGTAGCTGCTGGCTCAAAGGGTCGTTGAACTAGACATTGTATGGCTAAGGGGGTTTTAAATGAAGAGCACCTTTAAGAAATATTTTACATAGACAAGAGGACAGAAAGAAAAGGTCAGCAAACCCATTACAAAAATTTGAATTGGCAGCCAAATGAACCTTAATTGTAGATGTAGATGTAGAGGCCTGCATTTCAGCTAAGGTAGCTAAATATTTCAGGATCTTATCAATTGCCACCGAGAATGGGTCTATGTAGTTTGTACACACCCAATTTGAAAAAAAGTTTCCATTTGCTTATATAAAGCTTCCTGGTGGATGGTTTCTGGGAAGGCAGAAGTATCTTTTGCACTGTAGAGGACACGTTATTCTGCCTAGCAATTACTGGAATTGGAGAAACCAAGCCATCAGCTTGAGATTTTGAAGACTGGGATGCACCAGGCCCTGAAAGTGAGAGAGCAGATCCGGAGCTGGGTCTAGAATCCATGGGCGGTGAACCAGATGAGGCCAAAGAAAGGGGAACCAGACCTGACAGGGTCCGTAACATGCAATGAGAATCACTTTGCTTCTCAACCATTGGGCTTTCCTCAGAAACTGGGAGATCAGTGGAATTGGGGGAAAGGCATACCAGAGTCCCGGGGGGGGGGGCAGTCGAGAAGAAGTGCATCTCTCGGGAACTCCCGGCAAGGAGTATTAGGGCAAAGTAGCTGCTGCATTTATGCTTTATGGGAGAAGCAAATAGGTCTCAGCAAGGCTGACCCCATCGACAAAAGACCTTCTTCGCTACAATGGGATTGAGAGACCACTTGTGAGGCAGGAAGATACATCTGCTCAGTTTGTCCGCAATCATGCTGGAATTCTCCGGGATATGCGTTGCCATCAGAAAGCAGTTGGAAGCAATTGCCCATTGTCAAATCTTTAGAATTCCATGACAGACAGGGTAGGACCTGGTTCCCCCGTTTGGTGATACACCAGAACACAGACATGTCTGATTAGACTGCAATTATCACCGAAGGAAGGACAGCCTGGAATGCTTACAACTCTAAAAGTACTGCCCTCAATTCTAGGATGTTGATGTGCAAAATTGGCCTCTTGCGGGGACCAAGTGCCTTCAATGGTCTTTCCCAGAAACTGGTCACTACGGCCTTGGGCTGAGAGGAGGAAAGGGATCGACCTCATAGATTCTCCTCCAGCTTCATCTACCAAGTTAAATCTTTTTGCAGCAATTTATCAAGACTGGATGGGACATGGGGTGCATTAGAAGTGACCATTGTGATGCCAATAGCCACTGAAGTAGCTTCATGTGACACCTCGCTAGGGGAACTAACGTTATCATTGCTGCCATGGTTCCCAGAGCTTTTAGTACCAGATGAGCAGGAACTTTGTTTTGGGAAATAATTACTTGAATTTGCAATCTTACCTTCAACTGCCCGTGGAGAGGAAGAGAGGCTACACAGGATACTGTATTTAATCTTGGTCCGATGAAATCCAGATCCTGCGTGAGAGTCAATTGTGACTTTTCCTTGTTGACTGAAATGCCTAGTGTTTCAATAAGATGTAGAATGAACTCTATAGCGTAAAGCAGTAGATGCCTGGACGGGGCGGTGAGGAGCCAGTAGTCTAGATATGGAAACACCCGGAATCCTTGCAGTATCAAATGAGCTGCTACGAGCGCCATGCATTTGGTGAACACCCTGGGGGCTGTGGTGAGACCGAAGCATAGCACTTGGAATTGGTAATAACTGGCTCCTAGCTGGAAGCAGATATATCTTCTGGAGTGCTTGTCCATCTTTATGTGGTAATACGTGTCCTGAAGATCTATACAGCACACCCAATCGTCCTTCTCTAGAAAGGGAAAGATAAAAGTGAATCGTGACGATCCAGAATTTTGTCTGTTGTACAAATTTGTTCAACAGGCTGAGATCCAAGACTGGTCTCCAGTCCCGTCTTTTCTGGCACTGAAAAGAATCGTGAGTAGAATCTGGATCCTATTTGGTCTGGTGGAACTACTTTAATGGCTCTTTTTTGAAGCAGCTTTTGAATCTCTACTGCTGCTTAATCCCTCTGACTGGGTGGAACATCGGGGATTCGCTTTTGAGATTTTAGCAAAAGATTGAAGGGAATGTGGTAACCTCTGGTAATTATTTTCTGCACCCAAGCATCCATGGTTATTGTAAGCCAGGCTGAATGGTGCAGAGAAAAATCTTCTCCTGACTGCCTCCAGAAGTAAGCAATCCATTCAGGAGCATTGATAGAATGTCTAGAAAGACTCTGCCATGGGGACAGTCTTCCAGAAGAGTTCTCCCATTGCATTGGGGGGAATAATCACCATGTGTCCCAAATAAATCCTTGGCTCTTCTTGAACCATAATTTTCCACTCCTCTGATTCCTAGAGTAAGGTCGTTGTGAAGCAGAAAAATTAATGCCCACAGCAGAAAGGGTCTTTCCATCTTTTTCACACCTGGCTAGTATGTCATTTTCAGGCCAAACAAGGAAGCACCATTAACAGGAGCATTGATGAAGGAAGACTTAAGGGGTTCTGTGAAATTACACAAGTGTATCCAGGTGTGATGCCTAATGGCAACGCCTGTGCCCACTGCTCTAGACGTCCCTTCAGTTGCATGAGCAATAAGCCACATGGACAAATTTGAGATAGACTCCAGGGTGGTAAGCTGAGAGGCAACCTTATCTCAAGCCTCATCAGACACTCCTCCTGTAAGGTTGTCTGAAAGCTCAATTATCAGTTCCTTTTGGAGTCTAGTAAAGTGTGCCAAGAAGTTCAAGGACAGAATAGCAAAGGCTGTTGAAGCAAAGACCAGCTTTCCAAATCTGTCCACTGTCCGAGACTCTTGGTTAGCAAGATGGACAGTTGATCTCTCCTCGAGTTCCTTTTTGGTGGCTGCCGCCACCAACACCATGGCATCCACCGTTAGACCCTTAGACAAATGGGGCTGAAAGAATCTTATCCGGTTTCTGAGGAATAGGCTCTATGGATTCAGGAACCTTCCATGCTCATTGAATGATCATCTTAATTAGGTTATCAGCGGGCAGGGTCACCCAAGAAGTTGGAGGGCGGGCATGAAAAGCTTGCAAGAACACAGATTCCTCTGAGGATGGGTTTGAGAGCTTCCAATCACACCTCTGTTTTAATCTTTCCAGGATGTCTCCAAAAGAGACATCTTCCGGTGGTGACTGTGGGGACCCTTCCCCCTTCATTGTAATCTGTGTCTTCAGTGACTGATTCTTCTGGAGAATCTAGGTGCTTCCTCTTGCAATTCCTTTTACGGGGTGGCTCCTCAGGGATAGATTCTGAGGAGGACTTCAAAGAGGGGGGGACTCTTGTGCCCGCTGTTTGGACATAGCAGACTGTGACAGCTGTGAACCAGAGGAAACAAAAATATGGCACACCAATGAGGATGAAACTAGCTGGGAACCTGCTGACGCCAAAGCTCTCTCCATAATCTGGAAGGCTGGCCCACCTGAAGAGGGATGGGAGCCCAGAACCGAGAAAGACAACCTTGGAACCGGGGGTCACACCCTGCTCCAACATCCGCCACCCAGAGTAGGAGCCAAGACCGGGCTTGAAATTGCCATGGCCCCAAGAGCCATAGACAGTACCATAGAAACAACCAGAACCAGTCCAAGGCTCTCTGAACCGGCAAACAAGCCATGTTCCCCGGTGTGCGATAGATCCGAAGGAGCCAAAGATCACAAAGTAGACTCCAGCACCAAGGTGAGGTCCACCATTGGCACCGAGGTAGCTGATACCAGAAGTGTTGAAGTGGGGGGCTCCACACCCTGAAAGGAGGTTGAAGGAGGAAAAAGTGGTGGAGTCCTTGAAGAAAAAGCCTTGGCTCTGGGCAGGAGTGAGGTTTGTGAAGGTGCATGGAGGCCTCTGGCTGCCAAAAGGTGGTTCACCAATCTGACTATGTCCAGTTCTGAGAGACTCCTGGAGGAATGGATTGACATTCCTGAAGGGGACTCAGGCCTATCCAGAGATGGGCTTGGTTACTGACCCAAAAAAGGGTCTGAAGGGGAATATCTAGTCCTGGGAACAATTATCGGATCGACTTCCATCACCATGGGGTGTTGTATGGAAGGGGGATGTGGAAGCAATGGTCAATGCCGAAGAGGTTTGAGCCGGTTCAATGACTGACTATACTGATATGGAATTAGTCATTTTCTGTGCCGAAGGTGACAATATTGTCAATTTTAGTACTTTGGCTTTCAGTTCCAAAGAAACCATCAGAATCTGTGTTTTTTGGTACTTGGCTTCATGTGCCGTAGGGGAGGTCGGCACAGAGTGGTTTCTTTTCTTCACATCTGGCTTAGGAGATTTTGAAGTCTCTGCCCTAGAAAGGGCTTCAATAAAGGGACATTTTAACAAGTCTTTTAAGATTAGCTTATTGCGCCTCTCTGCTAATGTACGGGTGCTAAAGCCCTGACAAATATTACAAGCTATGTCCAAGTGAGGGTCACCCAACAGTACATGCACGAAAGATGCCCCTCAGAATTGGGCATCTTTTTGCCACAGTCCTGACACTGCTTGAAACTAGATGTCCCCTTTTGTTTCTCCATCATATCAGAAACAGCTGGGTCACAGACACACACGTTCACGCACAAAAAAAGATTAAAGGAAAGGAAGAGGAGTTTTTAACAGATATACCAATTATGGTATAGAAAAAAATACCCAAACGGGTAAAAGGAAAAAAAGGGGGAGAAGACACCAAAAATGGTATCCAAGACTACCAATGGTAATAAAAGAAAGGGAAGAGGCCTGTTATTAACAATGGCAATACGAGTTACTGTAAGGTAGAAGGAGTGGGTAGAAATAGTCTGAAAGCAGTCCCACACTCAAAAACAAGGAAGCGAAAATATCCAGTACAATAACTTAAGAGGCATTGTGGGTAGAGCCTTAGCTCAAGAAGCTTTGGCTGGAGTGAGCTATGTATAATGGCAGAGTCGGTTCCAAGAGGTCGGAACCAAACCCATCAGTCAACAATGAATGAAGACTGACTACATCAAATCTATAATTATCAATCAGAAGATTAGAAAAGATTGAGATGAGAGAATGGAAAGGCAATGTACAAAGGGGACAATGGGAGGACATCTGAATAACTCTTAAGTATGGAAAAAAGTCTAGAAGGTTTATGATTTTTGCTTGGTGTTTCTTAAATATATTTATACCCAAAGTAGACTTTAGAGAATTTTCCTCAGAAAACACTGAATGCAGTAGGTGCGATGCAAAGGAGAGAGGCAAACATTAGCAAGCATTGTGGAAATGTGCTGAGTTGGCAGATTTTAAAAATCCCCAACAGAATACTTTGTCAGAAATATTGGGCAGCAAATGGCTGCAGCTAAGGAACGGATTCATCTGAGCTGGAAGATAGAAACTGAATTGCCTAGATACAGTAAGGCCTTACTAAGTTTAATGCTATTTGCTGCCAAAACAAGCAATTACTAAAAAATAGAAATTAAAATCTAAACCATCTGTAACTGAAGTACTGCATGTTGTAAAGGAGATAAAAGAACTGGAGGTAGATCTTCAGAAAAGGAAGGAATAAATGACATATTAATAAATGGAAATTGTGGGAACAATACATACAGAACAATGTTAGGAGGAAGACTGAGGTTTAACAGAAGGCAGTAATTGAGCAATATTTGTAATGTTACAGTGAAAGATTATTAAAAAAGAAAACGTACAATGCATGATGACATTTTTTGCAACAGTTTGTTTTCTTCTCTATTAACATATGTGTAGAACCCTGGAAATTATTCAATACATGGGAATTTAATTAAGGAAACTAAAAAGATGTAATTAGAGATGCCAAGGCAAAACATACTCTGTTCCAAGTGTTTGGCAAGCAGCCTGTTTTATATGTAGAAAAAGTAACTTTCACATGCAGCAATATAGTACAGTTTTGTACCTACTATAAATGTAGATGTTCGAGTGTAAACACTGCTGCAGTCATTACACTTGGGTTATCCTGCCATCAGGCGGTTCCCCAGTCGGCCTGAGTTCCAAAGTCTTGGTCTGGCGTTGGTTGCTGTCGCCTCCTCTCTGACGTCAGTGCGACAGGGGTATGTAAGATGCAGCCAACACCATTTTCTTCAGTTTTTCTTGCCCCAGATGTCAGGTGCCCCCAAATAGGTAGGCAATTCAAATTGCTAATAAAACATACATAAGAAAAGCAAACAACTTTCAGTTACCAGCAAATGCTCCCCATAGGTAGTAAAGGGGAAGGAGGGAGGGTAACCTGGACTGCAGCAGTGTTTACACTCGAACATCTACATTTATGGTAGGTACAAAACTGTACTATGTTCATCGTGTTACACTGCTGCAGTCATTACACTTGGGTGGAATCCCAAAGCTGACATAGGGAGGCTGGTTCTACAAGGCATTAGGGGTGGCTATAAGGCCCTGCAGCACAGCAGTGGCGAAGCCAGCTCTGGGTTTGGAGTATAAAGGCAAATGGTAATGCTTGGTGAAGGTATGCACAGAACTCCATGTTGCTGCTTCCAAAATCTCCTTGGTAGGTACTCCTCTGAGGTAGGCAGTTGAAGTGGCTGTTGCCCTGGTGGAGTGAGATCTAATGCTGCTAGGTACAGGTTTCCCATGGTGAGTATAGCACAAATGTATACAATGTCCTATCCATTTTGAGATAGTCTGTTTTGAAATGGCTTTTCCCTGTGCTCCTGCAGCGCACAGTATTTTTTCATATAAGGGGTGGCGTAAGCCACAATAATTTGGGCTAGGCTTATAAATGCCTTAGGGCAGATAGCCTAGTATAAACCTATGAACCTATGAACCTATATGCTACCAATAATTGCTCAGATTTTCTGAAAGCTTTGGTTTTGTCCAAGTAGAAGCGTAACTACCTGTGAATGTCCAAAGAATGTAGTAGTCTCTCCCCTTTGTTCTGTGGTTTTGGATAGAAAGTTGTCAAGTGAATAGTTTGGTTTAGAGCCACACTTGATACCACCTTTGGCATAAATGTAGGATTAGTTCTTAAAGACACCCTGTCCTGGTGGAAAATGAGGAAAGGTTCCACTGCCATTAGTGCCTGTAATTCTGAAACTCTTTGTGCTGATGTTATTGCCAGTAGCAGAGCAGTTTTCCAAGAGATGTATTTTAATTCTGCTGTGTTAGCTGGCTCAAAGGGAGGTAAAGTTAATTTTTCCAAAACAAAGTTGAGGTCCCAAGTTGGGGTAGGTGCTCTACGGGGCGGTCTTATGTTTTTAGCACCTCTGAGGTACTGTTTGAGCAAAGGATTAGAAAAAAGTGGTGCATCCGTGTTGTAATGAGCAGAAATGGCTGAGGTGTGGATCTTGATGGATGAGAAGGAGAGGCCCTTGTCCAGCATCTCAGTTAAATATTGAAGTATCTGGGGAATGTTTGGGACAAGAGGGTCAAGGCTGTGCACCTGGTTCCAGGCACAGAATCTCTTCCATTTATCCGAGTAGGCTTTCCTGGTGCTAGACCTTCTGGCCTCCAGAATGACATCCATAACAGCTTTGGAAAGAGGCATTGCTTGCTTGACTAAGGATTTTTTCATGCAGCTAGGTTTAAGGCCTTTAGCTGGCTGTGAAGTATCTGATTGTTGTGCTGCATCAGCAAATGTGGGATTTGAGGCAAAATCCAGTGTGGTTCTTGTGCTAAGTTCTTTAAGATTGGGTACCAGTGCTGGCGTGGCCAGTCTGGTGCAATCAGGATCATCTTTGGCTCTTCTTGCCTGGCTTTTTGAGTACCTTTGGAAGGAGAGGTAAAGGAGGGAAAGCGTATACTTGCAGGTTTTTCTAGCTGAATGAGAGGGCATCCACTTTCCATGCTTGTGGATGGCAACTCCTTGTGCAGAATTCCTGTAGCTGGCAGTTCATTGGGGATGCAAACAGATCTATGTCCGGGCTCCACCATTTTTGTGTTATCGTTTTGAATATTTGTGGATTCAATTCCCATTCGTGGGGATCAATGATGTTTCTGCTTAGGTCGTCTGCCAGTGTGTTTTTGTCTCCTGGCAAAAATTGTGCTTGCAGATGAACTTGGTAGTCTAGAGCTGTGTTCCACAAGGTCATGGCTTATCTGCAGAGGGGGTAGGAGTGTATGCCCCCTTGCTTGTTTATGTACCACATAACTGTGGTGTTGTCTGTATTTAGTAGTAGTTGTCCTGGATGTAGCAAGTCCTTGAAAGCTATAAGTGCATTTTGTACAGCTAGCATCTCTTTTTGATTGATGTGAAGATGCCTTTGCTCTGTGGGCCACTCGCCCTGAATACATTTTCCTGCCATGTGTGCTCCCCAGGCGTAATCCGATGCATCTGTTGTCAGCGTTTGTCTGGCTGTGGGTTGAGTAAAAGGCTGTCCCTTGTTGAGGTGACAAGCTTGAGCCCACCATCGAAACTCCTGTTGAAGGCAAGGAATTAGTGGTATAACTGTTTCCAAACTTTGACAGTGTTGAGACCATACACTCTTTAGGTACCATTGTAGTTTCCTCATATGCAGTCTGGCATATGGAATTAGTAGTATTCAAGATGCCATGTAGCCCAAGGACTGCAGAATTTTTCTTGCAGGGAGTTGGGTCTTTGTTGCCATCAACTGAAAGTATTGAGTCAGTTGTCCTTGCTTGTCTGGCGTGAGATCTGGGCCGTTGTGTTCAAGTTGGCACCCAGGAATATTATCTGTTTTGAGGGGACTAGTTTTGATTTCTTTTCATTTACTGTGTACCCCAGGCAACTTAATAACTTTTTTATGAACGCCAGATGCTTTAGAAGAATGTCCTTGCTCTCTGCTTGAATCAGGCAGTCATCTAGGTATGGATAAATTAGAATTCCTTTTTGCCTGCAAAATGCAATTACTGGTGCCAGGCACTTTGTGAAGACCTTGGCGCAGTAGATAAGCAAAAGGGCAGTGCAGAGAATTGATAGTGTATTGAACCAGCTAGAAATCTGAGGTATCTTCTGCAGTTTTATCTGATTGGCACATGCAGGTATGCCTCCTTGAGGTCCAAAGTCACGAGCCAAGCTTTCTTGCCCAGCATGGGAAGAAGCTGTTGTAGTGTCAACATTTTGAATTTCGGAACATCTAGGCAAGTGTTTAGAGAAGAAAGATGCAGAATGGGCATCCAGGCTTTGTCCTTTCTGGGAACCAGAAAGAGTCTTGAGTAAAATCCTTGTCCTTGCTCCTGTGGTGGTACCTTTTGAATAGCTCTCATTTCCATGAGTACTGTAATTTGTTTTTGAGCCTCTGCCCATTGATTTGGTGGCAGATTTGGCATTCCTTTTAACCTTGGCAGAGTGTGAAAGTGGAACCTGTAACCTTGAGATACAATGTTGAGAACCCATTTGTCTTTGGTGATGCAATGCTAGTTGTGATAGAAAAGTGCTAGTTTTCCTCCTAAGGGGGCTGCCAAGAGAGAACTGTTTGGCAGCTGCAGTGGGAAGTCATTGAGGCTGCTTTTTATAAGGTTGTGGCCTGTCTTCCCCTTCTTTCTGGCCTGGTGTACCCCAATGTCGAGGCATATAAGGACCTTGTGCTTGACCTCTACCTCTTGGACGTCTGTATCTGTCCCTCTGAGGTCTGTCTGTAACTGGAAAGGACCAATTCTTTGTTGGCCAATTTCTGCTAAAACGAGGAGGCTGAACCTGTAAGAAATCCTTCGCAATTTGCATAGATTTTGCCTTATCCTCCATCTTCTTTAATACCTCCTCTGCCTTAACTCCAAACAACACATCCCGCTGCAAAGGTGCATCCAATAATTTTGCCTTAACATGACCTGGTAACGTATGTTCTTTTAACCAAGCATGTCTTCTAATGACACAGCCTGTAACTGCTGCTCTACAGGAGGCCTCTAAGGAATCAAACCCACATTGCAAAGTATGTTTTCCCACTTGTTCAGCTGCATGCAATAAATCCTGCATTTCTTTAAAATTAGGAGGATCTGAATATGGAAGCATCTTTTGTTTCAACTGAGACATCAAAAATTGCCGATATTTTAGCATGTGAAACTGGCAATTTAAGGCTCTCATTGCTAAAGTTGCAGATGTTTATACTTTCTTTCCCCATCTGTCTAATGCTCTGGAATCTCTGTCAGAGGGAACTGGGTTTTTTGCTGATGAGGCCTTAATCCCTTTGGGTCCCTGAGAAATAGTTTCAGGGTCAGCAACAGGGCTTTTATACAGAAATTTGTGAGAGTCAGGGACTCTGTAATATCTATCAGGTTTAACTGGGGCTGGAGGTAAGGAGTCAGGGTTTAAGCTGGATTCAGTGTACACATCATCCACAATATCTAACACTGGCGGAATAGCAAGGGGTCTGTGCTGAGGCAATACAAGGAAGTCTCTGAGCCTTTTCTTGGATTCTGAGTAATCCTGGCCTTCCTAATGGAAATGCTCCCTCATGGTATGTAAGGTCTCCCCAAAGGAGTAGTCCTCAGGCGGAGAGGCTGATGGAATTGATTCCTCAGCATCAGAGTCCTCATAAGGAGGTAAAGAATATCCTAGGTCTGAGGATGAATCTGAAGAAATGGACACCTGGTCGGAAGATTCATAGTCTGCATCCTGTCTGGGCCTTTTATCAGGAGGGGGATGGGACCCCCTGATCAGGGTGATTAGGTCTTCGGCCATTTTGAGCATTTGTTTCTTAGTCATGGAAGCCTGTCCTGGAGAATGCTGTATCTGTTTCTTTGTTTTTAAGGGGACCTTAGACTTAGCAGAGGGTTTAATGGTTAACTGGGTAGGTCTGAAAACACCCTCTGAAGCTGTGGGTTGCTCAGCTACTTCGGTTCCCTCTGAAGGGTTAGTTTCGGTAGGCTGAAAACCTAGAGCGTCCAAAGGCCCAGCCAGCTCCACGTGGGATTCGGAGGCGGTCTGTGGTAGCGGTCATCAGGGGTTGCGTAGGCACCTTGCTGAAAACCGGAGAACCGGCGACTGGCCTAGAAGAGGCCTCGTTGTCAGTTTTGGGCCTCAGAAGCCTATCCTTGTCTTTGCGCTTTTTATGTATTTCGGTCTTCGGAAATTCCGACGGCATGGTGTAATTGAATTTTCTGCCAAAATAATGTTGGGCAAAATCAAACCGACCTTTAATAGTGCGCTTGTTAAACCTAGCACAAAACCGACAACCAGTGACATTGTGGTCTGGGCCTAGGCATGGAATACAACAGGAGTGGAAATCCTTATGAGGTATTTGCTTCCCACAAGAAATACAGTTATTAACTTTTACTGACATCGGTCTGAGGCAAGAAAAAGTTTCCCCAACGGGGTACTTAGCTTTGTAGAAGACTTCGGTTCTGGATTCGGAATGAAAATCTCAGGAGTCGGCCGACCGGCACTTGCGAACTGCTTCTTCTTCGGGCACCGCGCGGCAAGAAAGACTGAAGAAAATGGCGTCGGCTGCATCTTCTATACCCCTGTCGCACTGACGTCAGGGAGGAGGCGACAGCAACAGACGTTGGACCAAGACTTTGGAACTCAGGCCGACTGGGGAACCCAAGTGTACTGACTGCAGCAGTGTAACACGAACATCTGGTTTACTGTAAAAATGGGCACCCACTTGCTGAACACAACAGGGACTGAACTGAGAAAAAAATGGAAAAACCCTGAACTGGTAATGACAGGCTCCGAACAAGAAGTGCAGATATCTCCTGGACTCCTTGGCTAGCTCTATGTGGAGGCAGGTGTCATGAAGGTCCAATTAGCACAGCCACCCTCCTTTAACAGACATAGAAGGATGGACTGCACTTTAGTCATTTAAAAGATTTGCTCTAGAATTAATTTGTTTAGGCCAATCAGCTCCAGAATGGATTTAAGGTTCTTTGCTTTAGAACAAGAAAGAATCAGTAGTAAGCTAACCCTTTCTGGTCTGGTGGAACTTGATGAATGGCTATTTTTTCTAGAAGGCTCAATAACTCTCCTCAGTATATTTTTGACATGATTTGTGTTGGGTAAGTGTGGAGAATGGGGCTGTAGGGGGGGTGTGGAATGGGATGGTGTTCCACCTGGAAATAAGTGTCCTTATCTACTTGTCATATAAGATAACTAGCCACAGAGGTGTGTGGAGAAAGCCTTCAAATTCTTCCAGAATGGGTAGTCAGGCATGAGGGCCCTGGTTCTCCTGAAGTTTCCAATTATCCCTCTATCTGGATTGGTGACTGTTCTAAAAGTTGCAATCAAACTGCTATATCCTTCCAGGTGTTTGGTTTTACTGCTTTTGGTATGCCTGAAACAAAGATAAACTTGAGATCCACTGCACCCCTAAAAAAGGGGTCTTGTGGAGTTTAAAATTTCACACCAACATCCACCAGGGTTTACCTTCTTTTTCTATCTTCTCCAAGTGAATTTGTACTTTTGGTCCTAAACCTGTAGTACTATCACAATTACAATTGCAAGCTGTGACTGCAACTTTTGTTTAAACTGCCAGTCTGGCAAATTCTCCAGCAACGTCTGCATCTCATCCCATGGCTCTCACAGGTTCATTGTACAGGGTATACAGTTTATAACGCTCAATGAAAAAGTGTAGGATGCATAAAGTCACTTCCTGAATTTGTCCATAGCCCAGGGTCTGTTGTCAGGAAGATGACCAGCAGGCCTCTGGAGAGCTGTACCTGCTTTAATGGCAACCATTGCCACAATCAGTTCAAGCTTCAGCGTCTCTAACAATTTCAATCTCTAGAAGGCAAAAAGATTCTGCCAGTCTCCTTAGGATGGAGGTGACATTTGATGGTGACATTTTTTCATTCCACAAACATAACCAGTTCTAAAATATTATCAGTTGATGAAGCAACCCACAAAGTTGGATGGTGGGTCTCAATTGCCTCCTGCAGTGTGTCTACAGAACGAATGCAGAGACAGTAGATCATCCTCTTTTCTGCCTCATGACATCTAAGACTTACTCAAACTTGGTGCCAATTGTGGGGAATTTGCAGCCTCCTCATCAACATCTTCCTACAAATTGTTTGGAAGTCTTTGGAGGTGACAAGCCCAAACAGGACAAGGAGACACAGACTTCCAAAATCCACTAAGAGGGCCTGTACAAGGAATGGATGAAAGAAGATGACATCAGATAGAAAAGTTAGGTACTCACCATAATTACGTACCTAGTTGCCCATTTTCATCTTTCCTTAATCTCCCCCTTCCATTCTCCTTCCTATTTTATAAGCTTCTAATATGTCCTGAGGGGTACTTCCCGTCAGCCATGCTGCATGAGCTCCAGTCTTTTCCTTTTGTTTTTCAGCTGAGGACCCATAATCATGGTGGTGGTGTAGCAATACTATATAAAGATAATCTAAAACTTATACACCTAGGCATTAGCACCCCCAGTTCTTTCAAACATGGAAATACTAATCACCTGCCTTCAAATAAACAAAAATATTACAATTAAAGTCATCTACCTTCCCTCAGGGAATAACCCATCTACCATAGAAGATCTCCTAAACTGGTGCTGATCAACACCAAGACAGGAAACTATTATGATGGGAGATTTTAACCTAGACTGGGATACATTCTCCTCTAACAAACCCTCTAACTATATTAACCTCCACGGCTTCACTCAGTTAATTCTTAATTCTACCAGGGTCGACAAACACAGTAATAAACAATCTACCCTAGACTTGGCCCTTACTAATACAAATCCAAACTCTTATCACTTAGGCTGTCTGGATCGCAGTCTTGAAATATATTGTTGGAAAGCTCCCAAGCACTACAAACTTAAATGTTCCTGTAGTCATCACATTCCAAACCAACAACTATACTAGAACTGCTAGTACTTAATAAAAAAGAGAAATGATCTAAAAGAGCCGTCATAAATGCCAACACTTTATCACAGTCATGCACAGGTGTCTTCCAGACAGCCTGAGTGAGCATCTACCTACCTATCTGCTAAAACAACATTCAAGTCCCCCTAGAGACATCACATACAAACTAGTCCATAACAAAACCAACTTTTATCACATTTATAGGTTCATAGGTAGGTATCTGCCCAAGGGCATTTATAAACCTAGCCAGAGTGTGTCAGCTTTCGCCGCCCCATTGATTAACTGAGCCTGTCAAGAAGAGCCAATGAAGTGATCCCAGGGGTGTATTTTCTGTTACCCATCCACTAGTCAAGGTTTCTCTTGAAGAGTGTTAGTAAGGGGCTCTGCCTAATGTAGTTAGGAATTTTGTTCCAAAGCATGGGGAGTCTCCGAGACAGGAATCTATCCCTCCAGCGTGTTCTATTTATTGTTGTGGTGAGGTTTAGCTCACCAGAGCGAGTGGCTGGCAGTGACTTGGATTTCTTTAGGTGGAGCATGTCCATCAATTCCGATTTTGGACATGGCTTTGTAAGTCAGGCAGAGATCACCTCTGAGTAAGCGATATGCCACTGAGTACAGTTGGTGTTTTTCCAGTAGGGCTGCATATGACATATGTTTGAAGCCAGTAATCCTCTTGGTGAGGTACTTTTGTGGTCTTTCCAGCTGTTGGAAGTGTCTTGTAAGGTACATCCCAAATGGGGCATTGTACTCGATGATGGGTCTGATGAGTGACAAGTAGAGGGGCACTATAACCTCTATTTCTAGATGCGAACCCTTTAGTAATTAGATGGGCTACATAGAAGGATTTCCTAACTACTTTGGCAATATGATTGTCAAGAGAGATTACTATCTACCTGGGTCCCCAGATCTCTTATTACCTCTTCTGTATTAAGGGGGCTGCCACCTATGTGGTAATTCGTGTGTGTTTTGTTTTTCCCAAACGGGATGTCTATGCATTTTTTGGCATTTAGCTTGAGACCATGACTTTAACACCAGGTGTCCGTCTCAGTAAGACCCTTTTGGAGAATGCCCGTGTCAGCCGGTGAGTCAATTATGGTTCCCAGTTTGCAGTCATTGGTGAACTTGGTTAGCCATACTCCTCCTGTGTTTGCCTGTACTTCTGAGAAGAATATGCTGAACAGTAGGGGTCCCAGGACCGAGCCTTGTGGGACACCACTTATGACTGGTTTAGAGTCGGACCTGGAGCCCGCTATTCTTACTGTGTGAGTTCTGTCTGTAAGCCAGTTGGCAACCCATCTAGTAACATAGGGGTTTATGTTCAGGCTGGTGAGTTTTTCTATAATTTCCGAGTGGGGAATGGTGTCAAAAGCCTTGGTGAGGTCAAAGTAGGCTGTGTGAACCACCTTCCCCTCATCTATGGCCTTGGTGACTGTCTCGAAGAAGTCAACCAGGTTTAGTAGGCATGATCTGCCCTTAACAAAGCCGAACTGGGTCGGGTCAAGTGTTTGGAGGTTCCCAATGTCTTTGCTAAGGAGTTCCATGATGATGCACTCCATAGCCTTGCAGACCAGGCTAGTCAGGCTTATGGGGCAATAGTTATTAGGGTCAGTTGTAGACCCTACTTTGTTGAGTGGAATAACCGTTGCTGTATGCCATTCTATGGGCACATAGCCTGTGGAGAGGATAAGACTGAACAGTGTGATTAGGTGGGGGGGTTAGTTCGTTCTGTAGTTCGTGCAAGACGCAGCCTGGGACACCGTCTGGCCCCACTGACGCTGTGCTTTTGGCTTTTGAAAGGGCTGTTTTCACCTGTGCGTCTGTGATTTCTGGGACACTACACTTTTCTGGAATTGTTGTGGGCCCTTTTGGGGGTTAGAGGCGGGTGAAGTTTGCACTGAATCTATCTGCCAGGATGTTGGCAATATCGGTAGGTTTAGTATATTCTGTGCTATTTAGCACTAGCTCAGAGCATATCTGCGAGTTGCCACTTAGATTCTTGACATAGCTAAAGAAGGCTTTGTGGTTATCTTTTGAATCCTTGGCTATTTTTCTTTCAAAGTTAGCCTTGGATGATTTTATGAGGGACCATAGTTACTTACTGATACTGATCAGGGATCTCTTTTCTTCTTGGGATTTGCTTTTTTTCTGAACTAGTTTCCTGCTTCTATTGTATAGCCTTGTTTATGGCAGGGGTCCAGCAGACTGGTTTCCTTCTCTTAAGGGAGTGAGTCTTGGTTTTGCTGGGGATGGCACAATCCATGCATCCTTGTAGGTGCTCATAGAGTGCATTTGTAAAGGTTCCTGCATCTTGGACACTGTTATCCTTTAGCATGGGGGCTGTGAAACTTACCACTTCTGTCTTAAGTAAGGTGAAGTTTGCTACAGAAAGGTTTTTCACTGTGATTTCTTTGGTTGTTGGTGGTGGTATGGTGTGGACATCCAGAGTGATTAGTTTATGGGCTGATCTAACCAGTGACGGGTTGACCTCCGGTGAGGAACACCTGTCGCCCATGTTGGTGATGACCAGGTCCAATATGTTTTCACCTCTGGTAAGGGAGTTTACCAGCTGATCCAAGCCATTTGAGTTGACAAATTCCAGGAAGCGCTGGACCTGGGAGTTTGTACTTGAGTAGTTTTCCCAGTTAATAGTAGGGTAATTGAAATTGCCCAATATCAGGGTGTTCAGTAGGACCTTCATGTTTTCCAGTGTCTCCAGGAAGGCGGAGTGGTGGTCCTTGGTCATGGAGGGTGATCTGTAGCAGGCCACAATTTGCATTGCAGATTTGCCCAATGTTAGTTGCACATGGGTGATTTCAGAGGTATCATGCTGCACCACTAACCTGGAGGTGTAGGTATCCTTGATGAATGTGGATACACCCCCTCCTTTGTTTCGGTCCATGTTCTGTGGCCAAAATGTATGGTATGAGTTGTAGCCAGGTAGTGCTGGGGTGCTCTGTGGAGCCTTGAACAAGGTATCAGTTACTGCACAGATGTCGACATTCTCCATACTGAGGAGTGCTTCGAGCGCATGCATTTTGAGATTTAAACTCCTGGCGTTGAGTAGCATAACCCTCATTTTTTTATTTGTGCTGTTTACAGAGGTGGGTTTGACTTTTGAGTCTTGCCTAAAAAAGGCACTATGGGGGCAGCAAGAACCTTGGCCAGTATTCGAAAGCCTAGGGGTGACAGGTGCAAGTCGTCTCTTGCAAAGCAACGAGGCTTCTCCAGCAAGTCAACTGGTCCCCTCTTAAATATATCCACTTTGATCTAGCATTTCAGTATTTCAAAGACAATTTTCTCACCATTCTAAATAGTCTAGCCCCAATCAGCAGAACATGCATAAAAGCTATACACATTTCCTGTCTTTCTTCTGACACAAAAAGGCTCCTCAAGCAAAGAGACAACACATGGCACAACCACCAACTCCTAAAAAACCCAACTACCCTTAAAAACAAACTACCATCAACATTGTAATCTATGAAAAAAAAAACAAATCAAACATGACAAAAAAACAACACTGCATAATATTCCAAAAAGGCACCAAAATAATCCAAAAAAAATCTGGAAAGCCATAAATCAACTGCACAAACCAGGTCAATCCTCTAGCCCAAGTCCAACAAGAATAGACTCCTCTGATAACATAGCAGCTCAACTTAACAACTGTTTTGTTAACTCTATACTATCAACAGTAAAAAATGATAATTCTCACCAATAACCACAAAATCAGAAACAAATCTGGATTCCTTCCACAATAACCCCATACAAACTTACCACAAAGAAAATCTTCTACCCAAACTTAAACACTCTTCCACTGGTGCTGACCAACTGCCCAATGAATACCTCAAATTTGCTGCAGGTATTACTGCTTACCCCATCCACCCTGCATGGTTTCTGACCCAAACAAAAGTAGGACAACAGCCCTAATTAGTTTTATTAGCACAGTCAACTAACACAGGAACAGCAGCTTACTCACATTCATCGACCTATCGAAGGGTATTGATACTGTTAAATACCAAAAACTCCTTGACAAGCTAACCTCCCTTAACCCGTCTCATTCCACCCTTAGCTGGTTTGTCAGTTACCTAACAGACTGTCCACAGGCAGTTAAATGGCAAAGTGCACTGTTTTGCACAGTGAACTATTATCTCCTTTACCTGTCTCTGTCGGTGTACCCCAAGGGTCTATTCTTTGTCCTCTCCTCTTCACCATATTCATGGACTCTGCACAGCTACCCAACATGCTACAACGGTTCAATATGTTGATGACTCCTCCCTCACATGCTCTGGCTCCATCCCTTCCAGCTCTTCTCAATAAAACCCAACAATCATTTCTGGACACAGAAAGAGACCTTTTCAACTCGCAACTGATTCATAACTCTTCTAAAACACAACTAATGCTCTTCTCCAGTAGCAAAAACCTACTGACCCTACTAATTTCACCATTTATTCATACGTTAGCGTTGTCGCCTCACAGTAAGATGTTGTCCTGTTCGATTCTCAGCTAGAGCGTCTTCTGTGTGGAGATATGCGTGAATGGGCGTACCTTCGTTGAAGGTTGTGCATCAGGGCTGGCAACTGTAGCGACCCCTAACCGGGAAAAGCCGAAAGACACAAACAAACACCATTATTGAACCAGTATATCATACATGTCCAAAGGTCAGTCAATGGTTTCCTCTCCAGTCCAGCTGGTGAATCTGGGAATTTTGAGGCAATGTTACAACTGTCTCATGTACACGGACAACCCTCTCCTCCTCCAAACAGGTTCAAATATATGTGAGAGATGCAACTATTTAGCCAAACTAGAGGCTGAGCTCTCTCATCTCAAAACTGGTGTAACCAGTCAGGAGGAGAAGGTAACCTCACACAACACAATTCCAGTATCACATAGTCCCACCACATCAGCGAACCAAACACATAAATACACAAAACATACTCGGAGGCTCTAAATAAAAATCTACCTAAGCAACAGAGACCTCCAAAGCAGACATCCAAGCAAACACTACCTCAAAACAAAACACACACAACACATAACCCACAAAGTCAGTGTGCCAAGCAGCCACAGCCCTTAAGGCTGAATAACACACCTGATACTCTTGTAATAGGTGACTCTATTGTCAGACACACTGACGTCCCGCTCACCAGGCTGAATAAAGAGAAGGTCACGGTGAACTGCCTGTCGGGTGCTAGGATCCGCCACATAACGCAAGCACTCAGGTCACTCCAAAGCAAATACAAATATGACTCAGTCATTGTACATGCTGGTGTGAATGACCTGAGACGTACCTCCCTGGACTACATGAAAAGAGACAGAGGAGCTCTCTGATCATGTAGCCCAGGCTGGTATGACCCTGACCTTAAGCAGCATCTTACCCTCACCTAAAAAGATGCCACAGTACAAAGACAAAATTATCGATTTTAACAATTGGCTAAAATTTTGGTGTCATTCAAAGGGGATCCAGTGTCTGTCAGCCTGGGATGACATGCTCGACAAGCCACGTTGCTTCGCTAGGGACGGCTTGCACCTGTAACCACTGGGCTTTTGGATATTGGCAAAGGCTCTTGCCACCCCCATAGTGCCTTTTTTAGGCAAGGCTCAAAAGTCAAACCCACCCCCATAGACAGCACAAGGAACAAGAAACTAAGGGTAATGCTGCTAAATGCCAGAAGTCTTGACCTCAAGATGCACGCACTCGAAGCTCTCCTCAGTATGGAGAACATCGATAGCTGTGCAGTGACAGAAACCTGGTTCAAGGCTCCAGAGAGCACCCCAGCACTACCAGGCTATACCTCATATCATGCTTTTCGGCCCCAAAACCCGGACCGAACCACAAAAGGAGGGGGAGTTTCCATATTTATCAAGGATATCCACACCTCCAGGTTAGTGGCATTGCACGAAGTATCGGAGACCATCCATGTGCAACTAACAGTGGGCAAGACTGCTTTTCAGTTTATAGCATCCTACAGACCACCCTCTCAAAGTCAGGAATCCCACTCAGCTTTCCTGAAAACATTGGAGAACATGAAGATCTCTCCGAACACCATTATAATGGGCAACTTCAACTACTCAAACATTGACTGGGAGCACTACTCAAGCCCCAGCACCTTAGCCCAAAGGTTCCTGGAAATTATAAACTCAAATGCTATGGAACAACTAGTCACCACTCCCACAAGAGGGGACAACATACTAGACCTGATCATTACCAACATGGGGACTCTATGCTCCACACCAGAAGTATATCCCTCACTGGTAAGATCAGACCATAAATTAATTTCACTGGATGTCCACATCCCGACCCCACCCCCAGCCCAGAAAACCACAGTGAAAAACTTCTCAAAAGCGAACTTCTCACTTCTCAAAACCGAAGTGGAATCCTTCAAGGCCCCAGGGCCAGTGGAAACTACGGCCCAAACTGCAGAATCCTATATAAACGCATTCTACGGACATCTCCAGGAATGCATGGATTATGCTATCCCAAACAAAACCAAGACCCAATCATGCAAAGGCAGGCGTCCAGTCTGGTGGACCCCTGCCATAAATAAACTGTACAACAGAAGGAGGAAGCTACTACATGACAGAGCAAAATCCCTAATAGGGAAGGCATCTCTGATCAGTACTAGCAAAGAATTACGATCCCTCATAAAATCCTCCAAGGCCAGCTTCGAGAGAAAAATTGCACAGGACACCAAAGACAATCGTAAGGCTTTTTTCAGTTATGTTAGAAACCTGGGATGCAAGTCCCAGACTTGTTCTGAGTTGATTCTAAATGACAAAAAATACAATGAACCCACAGACATCGCCAATATCCTGGCAGACAGGTTCAGTGCAAACTTCTCCACCCCCTCCCCCCCAAAAGAGCAAGTATCTATCCCGGCAGAGGGCTGTCTCCCAAACATCTCTGATGCTCAGGTGAAGGCTGCCCTCTCCAAAGCAAAAAACACTGCTTCCATGGGACCAGATGGTGTCCCGGGTTGTGTCCTACATGAACTCCAAGAGGAACTAATCCCTCAAATAAAACAGCTATACAATCTCAGCCTCACTACAGGATATGTGCCCACAGAATGGCGTACAGCAACAGTGGTCCCACTCCACAAAGGTGGAGCCTCTACGGACCCTGGAAACTATCGCCCCATAAGCCTGACTAGATTAGTCTGCAAGGCTATGGAGAGGATCATCATGGAGCTCATAAACAAAGACATTGGGGACCTACAGACACTAGATCCTACCCAGTTCGGCTTTGTCAAGGGCAGATCCTGCCTTTTGAACCTGGTTGACTTCTTCGAAACAGTCACCAAAGCCATGGATGAAGGGAAGGTAGTCCACACAGCCTATCTGGACCTTGCAAAGGCATTTGACACAATACCCCACTCGGGCATCATAGATAAGCTATCCAGCTTAAATATAAACCCCTATGTCACAAGATGGATCGCAAACTGGCTCAAAGACAGAACCCACAGAGTGAGAGTTGCTGGAGCCATGTCAGACTCGAAACCAGTCACAAGTGGCATCCCACAGGGTTCTGTCCTGGGACCACTCTTGTTCGGTATATACTTTTCCGAGGTACAGGCAAACGTGGGAGGACTATGGCTCACCAAGTTTGCAGACGACTGCAAACTGGGCGCCATATAATCAACTCTCCAGCTGACACAAACATCCTTCAAAAAGGTCTCACAGAGACAGATAACTGATGCCAGCACCATGGTTTAAAGCTAAATGCCAAAAAATGTATAGTCATACCCTTTGGCAAAAACAATGTGCCCACAAATTACCACATAGGCGGTAACCCATTAAGTACAGAGAAAGTTATTAGGGACCTGGGGACCCAAGTTGATAGCAATCTCTCCTTTGAAAACCACATTGCCAAAGTGGTTAGAAAGACCTTCTACATAGCCCACCTCATCACGAAGGGTTTCACATCTAGATCAAGAGAGGTAATCATGCCCCTTTATTCATCCCTCATCAGGCCCATCATAGAATACAATGCCCCTTTTGGGATGTATCTTACCCGACACCTGCAGCAATTAGAAAGACCCCAAAAGTATCTCACCAAGAGGATCAAGGGTCTCAAACAGATGCCATATGCTGCTCGGTTAAAAAAACTCCAGCTCTACTCAGTTGCATACCGCCTACTTCGAGGCGATCTATGCCTGACATACAAAGCTATGTCAAATCCAGAATTAATGGACATGCTCCACCTCAGTAAATCTAAATCCCTTAGAGCCACACGCTCGAGGGACTTGAACCTCAGCACAGAAATAAATAGAACTTGTTGGAGGGACAGGTTCATAACCCAGGGGCTCCCTTCGCTCTGGAATAGAATTCCAGTTCATGTGAGGCAGAGTACCTCAGTGAATCTCTTCAAGAAGAATCTTGATAGGTGGATAGGGGATCGTAGGTTTGTCCCAGGGATTACTCCCATGTCACTATTAGACAGAGGCACAGTAAACTAAACCTTAAAAAGGGCACAGTATACTCAAATCAAGGGGTGGCGTAAGCCATACAGAATCGGGCTAGGCTTATAATTGCCCCAGGGCAGATAGCCTAGTACAAACCTATGAACAAAGCTATAAGGATCACCACTGACAAGGATCTCATATTTGATAGACACTTGGCCCTAGTTATCAAGAAAGTCCATTTCAAACTAGGTTCCCTATATAGAATTAAGACCTTTCTGATTCCACTAGACACAATCTGCAGAACTCACCTTCTATCCACCCTGTTATATGACTCACCCATTTTCACTAAATTTAAGAAAATGTGACAAACTAGAATCCTGCTATTATAAAGTAGCCAGATTTGCTTCCAAACAACCTGCAAGAACTCATCACTGCAAAGTACTTCAGCAACTCAAATGGATGGAACTTGCAAACCTTTAACCAACTAGTTCTAACCCATTCTACCTTGTATCACCTGGACAACTGTCCATCCATTAGCAACCTAGTACAGCCCTACTTGTGCAGCAGGAGGTCACTACATCAAATTATTGCTATGGGTATACCCTGGATTCATACAAACTAGCCAAGGCTTAGAATGACATTACTCAAAGTATACAATGACCCCCCCCCCCATTAATATTCCACAACGTGCACGCTGATTGGCCAGCATGCTCGTTTTAAATCCCACAATATAACAAAAAAAGGTCCGATCACCCAAACTTTTTTCTGTTGATATAAGATGGCCAAAACTTTTTTTTTTTTTTAATCTGTAGAAAAAAGAAACGGAGCAACAGAGAGTTTCTTTTCTCCATTGCTTCCCTTTCAAAGCACTGATGTACTGGGTATGCGTGGGAATGCAAGTCCCATACACACGCGCAGTACAACAAAAGAAAGCAGTATACCACCACTGGTGGAAGAACAGTAATGTGCCGTTATTCAGACATTATTTAAGAAAAGTGACTACTTTTTTTCTTAAATAATGTCATTGTATAATAGCAATAACCAATCCCGTGGTTGTATACTGAAAGTTTACCCACGGTTGGGTTTATTTAATCACTCGTGCTTCGCCCTCGTGATTAAACCACACCAACCGTGGGTAAACATAGCAATAACCCACGCCTGGGTGTGGGTAATGCTAAATTTACCCACGGTTGGCGTGGTTTGGTCCCGGTAAGCCCGGACCAAACAAAGCCAACCGTGGGTAAATTTAGCATTACCCACACCCAGAAGTGGGTTATTGCTATTATACCATGACATTAAAGAAAAGAAACTGTTACTTTTCTTAAATAATGGCATAGTATAATGCCTGTTTACTGCCCTTCCGCAGATGTCTGGCATCCGCGGCAGTTCTGATGTACTGCGTGCCTGCGCAGTACATCAGAGCTGTGGGCAAAAGCAACAGAGAAAGCAAGATCTCCGTTGCTTTTTTTTTAGTGTTTCGCTATGTTAAATGAGTTTAACATAGCGAGACAGTTTTAAAATAAGCAACAGAGATGTCCGTTGCTTATTTTAAAACTGCCTCGCTATGTTAAACTCATTTAACATAGCGAAACACTAAAAAAAAAGCAACTGAGATCTTGCTTTCTCCGTTGCTTTTAAACATTCGCTATATTAAATGGGTTTAACATAGCGAGACAGTTAAAATAAGCAACGGAGATCTCCGTTGCTTATTTTAAAGCTGTCTCGCCATGTTAAACCCATTTAACATAGCGAGACAGTGTTTTTAACGAGTTATACTAATGGAAAAAGTCCGGGCGACCGGACCTTTTTCCATTAGTATAACTCGATTTACAACGGGCACGCTGGCCAATCAGCGTGCACGTTTTGGGGGGATCATGGTATAATCTTCAATAAACCACACCAACTGTGGGTAAATATTCAATATACCACACCATGTCGTCGGTTATTGCTTAAATATACTCCACACTAGCAAGACTACTAAATTCAACAAATGCTGCGGGAACATCTTAACAAATGGCTTTGCTCCTGCACTAATTCTGGTTAGTTGCACAAATATGCAGATTTCCCTTACTTCTCACTTATCACACTCACTCCCAATACTTACTTCTCCTCCTTTAGTTGCCTGCTTCTAGTTTTACCTCCTTAGGCAACACCTTCCATTTTATCTTAAATGTTTATTACTGTATCTTAAACTAATTTTTTGTATTTTTTATCTTTTCTACAGTATGTACCTCATATTAATTTCTCAGTATGTATCCTATATGTATTTTGTACTGTACACATTATGTATCTTATATGAAGATTGTATTGTTACAAAACTGTACTCTGTTGAGCTTTTCTCCCTTGGCCTCTGCTGATAACTGGCTATTTTAGGCCCGGTTGGACATTTCCGGTAAACAAATGGAAGTAAATAATAAAATATGCTAATGGTTGGGTATTCTTTGACATATATTGGTTAGCTGACTACAGGGCAAACCTGATCTGAGGTAATTCAGGAGAAGAGATGAGAGGTAAGAGAAGCAGCTTGAGCTATGGAGCCTAAGTCTAATGAAGGGGCCGAAGTCAATCTGAGATCTGTAAGTTGAGGAAGGATGAAAATAGACAACACAGATGCACAGTTATGGAGAGTACAAAAAACATTTTGTTAGTGTATAGTCAGGAGTATTTTAAATGTGGGAAGGAGTCTTTTCAGTGACTGCTGTGTGTGTTAAAGACATTCAAGTAAACAAGCACTTATTTTTGTTGTACAAAAATATAGGTTTTGTAATATAAGAGAAAAAAGCTGGACAAAAGCAAGTTTTACATTCATATGCTGTGATCTTGGGCTGCTAGGGTGGGGCTGGGGTGTAAAAGTGCACTGATTATATTGTATGCAGAATTAGATTTTTTTTATTTTACAAGGGTGAATATTTGTATTACTACCTTTGGCTAAAGTTGTAAACAAACAATTCTGTAAGCATGTAGGCTTTTAAAATAAGACAACATGATGAAAGCCTTCAAAATGCTAAGCTTCTTACAACTGCAAAGATATTAGCCTGTTTGATTTCCAATGGCAAATGTTCAGCAGAGTCAAGATGTCTGCAGCTGAGAGTAGCTGTGCATTCTTTTCTGAGTGAAATTTACGAAGACTCATTGCTGAGTACATTTCCATGTGGACAAACTTACCTGCAGGTACAAGCAGTTAATCTTGTGAATTATGAGCATTCTTTGCTGAGGGAAATGCAAAATTTAAAGGTACAATGGCAAGCAGTTGAGTAAAAAATTAAGTATGAAATTATGGGACATGAATAAGAGATAACGACCCCCCTAGTAGCCTTAATACATTAATGCAGTTAATAGAACAGAGTACAGTTTAGTTTTACTTAAAGATAGTGCACTTTTTCTTACTGATATAAGTTAAGGTTTTCTAAAAGCTGTTATTTTCATATCTGGGGGGGGGGGGGAGACAGATATGAAAAGAACAGACAGCAATTAGTGTAAGTGGGAGCTTAGGCTGTAGCATGGACAACCTTAATTTTAGGTTAGATAATGTCTGCAGGTATGGTCATAAATTTGGGGCAATTGTTCCCTTCTGGAGAGTTAAACTTCATGTTTTGATGATCTACATAAGTTTGTTTAAAGTTAATAGGGGAACATCATATGGGGTGTTTTGTATTTAGTTTTTTTTTTTTTGTTTGAGGGTTTTATTTCACAAGAACTAGTGCACTTAACTGAAAGCTTCAACACACATCCAATGACTATTTCCGACCTGGAAGTTGACTGGAGAGAAAGTACAGCAGTTCAAGGAATTACTCAGGGCTCTAGCACCCCAAGAAGAGGAGGTAATAGGTGGAGTTGAAGAAGAGTGGCAGCGCTTAAAAACAGCATGTGTTAGGACTACAGAAAAGATATGTGGCCGAGCCAGGTATGGAAATAAGGTACATAAGGAAAGCTGGTGGTGGAATTCAGAAGTGCAGGAAGTAATCAAAAGAAAGAAGGAGTGCAGGAAGAAGTGGGGGATTGAAAAGACTGACCAAGCTAGGAAGGACTACTGGTTGGCTAACAAAGAAACTAAGAAAGAAGTTGCAATAGCAAAGAATAGGGCATCAGAGACACTCTATCAGCTTCTGGAAAGTGACTCAGTAAGGGGCACAAAGAAACTATACCAGGTTGCAAGGCAAAGATAGAAAGATAAAGAAGATAGTCAGACACCCTTCGTAAGGGATTCCAGCAACAACCTGCTTACCAGCCCACAGGACATCAAAGGCAGATGGAAGGACTATTTCCAGCAGCTTCTGAATGAAGAAAACCCCACAGACGCGGTACTGCCCCAGAAACAGCCTACAATGAGAGTAGAGAGAAGCCCAGCTTAGAAGAAGTAAGAGCAACACTAAGGAAAATGAAGTCAGGGAAAGCAGCAGGCTCAGATGAGGTCACAGCAGATATGATAAAGATGCTGGGTGAGCTAGGGGAGAAATGGCTCCTGAGGATACTAATTGCAGTGTGGAGAGAAAGGAGTATCCCAGATGACTGGAGAATAAGCATACTCGTGCCAGTGTACAAGAACAAAGGGGACATCCACAACTGTGGACAGTACAGAGGCATCAAACTCCTACCACATTGCATGAAAGGTCTAGGAGGGTGATTGATAAACGGATACCCAGAATAGTAGAATGTAAGATGGGAGATGAACAGTTCGGATTCAGATCAGGATGCAGCACAATTGACCCGATGTTTGCATTGAGACAGACACTTGAGAAGAAACTATTTCTGACCATGCAATAGTAAAAACTAAGATAAAAATGCAGGGTAATGAACTAAAAATAAAGCACTGGTACTTTCCCACCTACCTGTTTAAAAGAGGGGAATTTAAGGAATGGGAAGTGCAAATTATTTGACAGTTATTAGAGAAGACAGAAATATTTTCATAAGTTACAGGTAGTGACTGGGATAAAATGAAAATAACAGATGCCTGATGTCAAAGCCATGGTCTCAAACTCAATGCCAAAAAGTGCATTGTCATCCCTTTTGGTAAAAACTATGTACCCATGAACTACCACATACGCGATAGTCCACTTAACACCGAAAGTGTGATAAGAGACCTTGGGACAGAGGTGGACAGTATTCTCGACTTGATAATCACATCACCATAGTCAGAAAATCTAGACTATTTTGTTTAGAAGTATGTTAAAAGGAGGGGGCGCATCATCATCTGTGGTGGCTATGCCACCTGAAGATGGCAAAGACCCTTTAGGCGCAGCATCATATAGACCCATTTCAATTTTAAACCATAGTTATAAAGTGTTTATACTAGCTAAATAATGGCAAAAGTGTTCTCAAAACTGGTAGATATGGATCAATGTTGATTTGTGGAGGGGAGGCAAACATTTGACAATGTTAATAGAACAATGATGATCCAGAGGGAAGTAGGAAAACACCTCTGCTTTTGGTGGGTCTTAATGAAGAGAAAACATGTGACAGACTAAGCCAGGATTTTATGACTAGGGCATTGGAGGCATTTGCATTTCCTAATAGGGTTAATTAGAAGACTATATTAAGGATCAGAGTCAAGAATTTAAGTGGGAAGGTTCCTCTCAGATAAGCTGTGTTTGAGCAGGGGTGTTCTCTTTCCCCTTTATTTGCTTTACATTTAGAGCCACTAGCAAAGAAAATACGAAACTAAGAAATACAAGGTTATAACTGGTATGGTAATCAAGCCAAGTTGGCTTTATTTGCAGATGGTATTATTTTGTACCTGACAAATCCAGAAAAGGACATTTTAATGTTGTGGAACATTTTGAGACAGTTTCAAGTCTTTTCAGGATATAAAATTAATGAAGACAAAACAAAGGCTACAGCCATAAATTATATACCAACACATGAAATGGTTCAGCAGTATCCATATTCAGATCATAGGAGATTATTAGGCTATCGAACTAGAAGTCATTTTAAGCCTAGCTGTTTCATCCCTATGTAATACCATAGAAATGCTAGTCAATACCAAAGAATGCATTTAATGATGACTGCCCATGTCCAGGAGGGTTGTGGACTATCCCTGGTACGCATTTAGTGCCCCATCCACTTGTCCAGGTTCCTTGAACAACGTCATAGAGATGCTTTGTTTCACATGAATTGGTAGCCTGTTCCAAAGACGTGGCAGTTGCTGGGAGATAAATCTGTCCCTCCAGCATATCATATTTAAGTTGCAGGCCATATTTAGGTCCACGGAATGGGCCAACAGCCAAAGTCCCATTTGATTTACAGATATACAGCAAGTTCATTAGGTTTGGATCTTGGACTGCTCTGCAGGCCAGGCATAAGTCTCTCCTAAGAAGTCTATACGTTACGGAGAATATTAACAGGGACTTTAGTCAGTCTGTGTAAGGCACATGCTGGAGCCCCTTGATCTTCTTTGTTAGAAACCTCGGAGGTCTTTCTAATTCATTGCAGGTGCTTAGTATGGTATATGCAAAACAGGGCATTAAACTCAATTATGGGCCAGATAAGTGCCGAGTATGGGGGGGTTATAACTTCTTTTGCTCTCAATACGATCCCTTGAGTAATCAAGTGTGCCATGTAGAAAGCTTTCCTTACTACAGTAGACACATGGTGGTTGAAGTTAAGATCGAGATTAACATGTGATCGCAGGTCCCTTATCACTTCATGGGTACTTAGGGTATTGTTGTTGATTAGATAGTGTGAACGGAAATTGTTTGTGCCAAAAGAGAATGATGATACATTTCTTTGTATTCAGTTTGAGACAGTGACTAATACGCCAGTTGCTAGTCTGCGTGAAACTCCTGGAGTATACTGACATTATTTGAGGATTCAGTGACTGCATCTAGTTTGCAGTTGTCTGCAAACTTGGTCAGCCACATCCCCTTAATTCTGACTTGAACGTCTGAGAAGTATATACTAAACAGTAGGTTGTCCAATACCATCTCCTGTGGCACCCCACTGGTAATAGGTCTACTGGTTGATGTGGAGTCACCCACTTTGATAGTTTGTCTCTCATTTGTGAGCCAGTTGGCAAACCATCTTACAACAAAGGGGTTTACATTCAGTTTACTAAGTTTACTGGTAATAACTGAATGTGGGATTGTGTCAAAAGCCTTTGCCTGTTGAGGTATGCTGTGTGCACAGATTTGCCCTCATCAATGGCCTTGGTCACATTTTCAAAGAAATCCACGAGATTTAACAGGCAGGATCTGCCTTTCATGAAGGCAAATTTGGTAGGATCCAGGGTTTGGAGGTCATCTATGTCTTTATTTAGGAGGTCCATAATGATACGTTCCATGACCTTACAGACGAGACTGGTCAGGCTTATGGGTCTGTTGCTAGGCCACCTTTATGGAGGGGAATAACTGTTGCTGTTCTCCATTCCACAGGAACAAAGCCTGTGGTTAGGCGATGATTAAAAAGGTACTTAGTGGTGTTGCCAATTCATGTTTAACCTGTTTAGAAGACAAATGTACTAGTCTACCAGCGAAACACCACTATATCCACAACAAGAAAAACAAGTCCGAATCACTGGTGCAACAACGATGTCAAGTCCCCAAATGAAAACAAATTCCGTGATGAATACTCAAACTTTATTACTGGTATATTGGTTTAGCGCTTTCATCTACTCACTGTAGACGTCCTCAGAACCTGAGAAGTTCTGAGGAAGTCTACAGTGAGTAGATGAAAGCGCTAAACCAAGTGATTCGGACTTGTTTTTCTTGCTGTTTAGAAGACATCCTAGTAAGTCATCTGTCCCGTAGAGGCTGTGTTTTTTTGCCTTGGACAAGGCTTTGAGGACCTGCTCTTCAAATATGTAGGGTAGGGGGAAGTTTGCAGGAAGGTTTGTTGTAAGTTAGGAGGGAATAAGGGAGTAAATTTTCACAAAACCTATCCGCTAGTATGTTAATTTGTGTGCATCAGTTAGGGATGTCACATAAGATTATTGGCATTAAGAAATGCTCTTCATGCAGTCAGAATATGCCTAATTCCAACTCGCATGAGGAGTGTGTGTATTGTTTGGCCACTCTGCACCTGGAGGTTGAATGTGACATTTTTGCTGACTCAACCCCAAGGCCTTTGTGGACTGCTGCAATAAACTCTTTCTTAGGGTTAGCTCATGGGGGGCCCTTTGTCTCACCTGGGAAGGCTTAAGTGTTAAGTGGAATAAGGTGATTCTTCCAACAGAACAAGGTGGTTTAGGTTTACCTGATTTGCAGGGATATTTTAGAGCTACACACAAACAGAAGATTATAATTCAAAGTTCAGAGCTAAGAGAAAAGTTGCTTGATTTAATAGACACAGACAGATGTATCAAGATCAATGAAAGAAACAGACTGCAGAAGGCTAATAAGCTACGAATAAATGCGAACGAAACTTGGTAAGGAATATTTCAGAAAACTTAAATTAATCCTGAAAACAGCACTGACATCTAGGAACAAAATCCAATCTATAAACCTATTTGCTCTTCCTGTCCTAACTTACAGTTTTGGAGTGATTGACTGGCCTCAAAATGTGTTGGACAGATTAGATAGGAAAACAAGAAGGATGCTTCTTGCTCACCAAATGATTTATAAAAATCAGTGCATACCGAGATTATATATTTCCCATTCTGAAGGAGGGATGAGCCTCCTTGAAATTGATTACATGTATAGATCTGCCATCATGGGACTTCAACATATCTGCTGACCTCACAAGTCCCAAACGTAGTGAAAGTTTTGAAACATGAGGAGAATAAATCTAAGATGACTTCCCTGCTTAGGCTTGCAGAAGCATATTGGTGTCAAGCAGGAATGGAAATCAAACCATAAGTGAATAAAAACCAGGCAGCAACTGAATGTGCCAAAAAAAAAAACAAAAGAAAGAATATAAGGTGAAGGATCAGATGAGAAGGCAAGAAATGTGGAAAATGCATAAATATAATTGCAAGTGCAGAAAACTTCTGGAAGAAACTCATGTCGATCAGTAATGAATGCAGCAATGGTTAAGGAGAGGTGAATTCAAACCAAGAGAGGAAAGGTTAATACTTGTGGCACAAGATAGTGGGCTATGTACACGTTGGTTTACAAAGTCCATTGAACATGTGGGAGAACAGACAAATGTAGGTTTTTGCAAAACAGAATTGGAAACAGCTGCACACCTCGTTGCTGGTTGTGACATACTAATGGCAGAAGGACTGTATACTGAAAGGCATAATAGTGTGGCGAGATTGTTGCACTGGAGATTGTGCAAACATTATGCTACTGAAGTGGCTAAAAAACACTGGAAACATGAGCCAAAAAGCATCATAGAAAATGATGAAGTCTTCATCACATAGGCTCATCCACTGCCAACAGTTCAAAACATAGATACTAGAAAATCAGATATATTGGTCCAAGAGAAAAAGACAAAAGAAGCATTGATCATTGACACTGCCATACCCAGTGACTATAGTGTCCTGCATAAAGAGAGACACAAAGTCATAAAATATCACAATTTGCAAGCAGAAACGAGAGCAATGTGGAAGAAAGATACCCAGATAGTTCCAATAATAGTAGGAGCAACGGGTCTTATAAAAAAAAAAAAAAAGTTTACAATCACATTTAGATGTGCTACCAATGCATGCAACTCCATATGAACTGCAGGAGTCATTACTGGACACATTGCGAGTGCTGCAAAGTGCACTTCTGGCTGGAGTGGAACAATACTAATTTCATGAACTTTATTTATTTATTTTATTTTTTTATTTATTTTATTTTACATTTGTTAACCGGGCTAGTCTGGCTGGATACATGTCCATTTTCAGCAGAGGCCCGAGGAGAAAAGCTCCACTATCAGACTAATACACTATAATATATGAAGTCATTAATAATACTATCTATACAAATAAAACTAAAAACTAATATAGTATAATACGGCAAAATACAAATGCAAATACATTTTTCATGTACAAATCTGACTAGATGACCATCAAAATTCAGTCAGGGGCTGAGGAGAAAAGCTTCAGTATCAAAAACAATTTAAAATTAAAACAATATCCATAGTAGCTAGTCATGACAACAAATAGGTCTTGGCTGAAAGCATAAAAGTGGTTAATATATAGTGTTAAACAGGCAGGTTAGTAGTGTAAAAGATATTAAAAGGTTAGAGATAGGTAAAAGGCAGAAATGATGTAAAGAGAAAGGAAATAATAAAGTACAGTTACTGTTAGGTATAGGAATTCTGGACTTAGTGAGGCTAAGGAACAGGCAGTAGGTAAAGGAGAGGGGGAAAAACAAAGATAGTGAGAAATGTAAAAGGTAGCAGGATTATAGGAGGTCAGCTAAAAGACGCAAGAGACAGAAAAAACAGAGTGGTCAGAGGGGGAGTCAATACAGAACTAAGAACAGAAGAGTGGAGGTATAAAAAAAGGGACTGTGGAAGTCAGTTTAAGTTAGAACAGAGGAGCAAAAGTACACAGGAGCAGACTGGGGAGAGTAATAAATTTGCTGAGGTCAGTCAGGATTAGAGCAGGGGCATAGCCAGTGAGTTATTAGGTGACTTTAATCATACTTTGACTTAGAAATGGGGTCCATTCCAGTCATGGTATTCGAAACCTAAAAGATTTGGAGAATTTAAAAAAGGCATATTATATTCATTAAGAAACAAAGTATTCTAAGAACCAAGCCAATACAAGAATGGACAAAGGAGATTTTGCCAGTAGGGATGACTACAAATAGGGGTATAGGGGCTAGAGAAACCTGGCAAAAGAACCAAGATATTGGGAGCAAACAACTCAAGCAGGAATGGTAACAGAGGGGGATGAGGTCAAGAAGACATCTGGATTGCATGCTACACACTGCTTTCCCTATTAGGGCTTGATCTCACAGTACAGGGAAAGAGAAACGGATAGGGGAATTTTAAGTGACAGACCTACTCTGGTAGAGTTTTTTTGTTAAATGTCAAATGGCTCTCATCCTCCTCACCTTTCCTTCCCATCTCCACTGGTGTCCCCCAAGGCTCCATCTTGGGACCCCTTTTATTTAACATCTTCACCAATGATCTTTACACCTCATGCAAAGAATCCTCCCTTATTCAGTATGCCGATGACTCCACACTTATATCCATCTCAAATAACATTCCAGAACTACACTCCCTGACCCAACAGGCCCTACTATCCACTGAACAATGGCTCTCTCACAACCTATTGATCCTAAATCCCAAAAAAGACCAAACTCCTACTTTTCCTTCCCCGTTCTCTTTCTCATCACAAAACCTCCTTTGTTATTACATCTTCTAACAATACAAATATCCAACCTGACACCCACACAAAACTCCTAGGGGTCATTATCGATGACCAACTCAAGTTCAACCTACACATACTCCAATGTATAAAAAAAACAAACCAGAAACTAGGTCTGCTATATCGGAACAAAAAATTCCTAACCCCTGAATCTAGACTTACCATGGGCCAGACACTCCTCCTCCCCTCCCTCTTATATGCCGCCCCAGTTCTTACCAATATCCAGGCCTCCACTCTAAACAAACTGCAACAGACTTACCATAAAATAGCCAGACTCATTACTAACTCCCCATACAACTCACACCACTGCATTTCTTTAAACTCTCTTCAATGGCTTGAACTTCCCCAGTTTCTGCTATCAATTTCATATGCTACACTCTATTCTTTAGAAACCCTCCAGCTGTCCACCTCTATCTTCCTTAGTCTCCATCTACATCCCATCCCGGACCCTCTGTACTTCTAACCAACAATTACTTGATATCTACCACCCAAAAAGGTCAGTAGGCAAACTACTCTACAAACACTCCCTTGCCCATGCTTGGAACAAACTTCCCCTTGACTTACGTTCAATCTCCCACACCTCACACTTTAAAAATGAACTAAAAGCTTATTTTCTCAATTCCAGAACCTGCCCTTGCCATGACCCTACCTAGACTTCCTTCCCTTTATGTACCCTCAAAAGGACCATACTTGGTACCTCATTACACCTCTCTCTCCAATGTGTCTACTATGCATTTGCACAATTTTATACAAACATAAAATGTTAATTGTTGACCTATTGAACTATATCAATGTAAAATTGTTACTTAGCTTCTTTTTAATACAACTTTAACTTTATGCATGTATCCCAACATATGTGAATCGTTTTGCTATAAAGTACAGTTTTGTACCTACCATAAATGTAGATGTTCGAGTGCTCATACAGCTGCAGTCATAACAGATGGGTTATCCTACCGTCAGGCGGGTCCTCGGTCGGCCGAATTCCAAAGTCTAGGTTCGGCATCGGTTGTTGTCACTTCTTCCCTGACGTCAGTGCGGCAGGGGTATAAGAGAGGCAGCCGATGCCATTTTCTTTAGTTTTTCTTGCCCCAGATGTCAGGTGCCCCTAGAAGGAAGGCAAACATAATGTTATGCAAAGATGCAATGTTGATAAATCAAAAACAGTAGTTGCAAGCAAATACACCATAAAAGAATACCCCAAAAAGGTTATATGAAAAGTGTTTGTCATAAGGCCTGTCCTATGAGGGGATGGAGGGAGGGAAACCTGGACTGCAGCTGTATGAGCACTCGAACATCTACATTTATGGTAGGTACAAAACTGTACTATGTTCATCGTGCATACAGCTGCAGTCATAACAGATGGGTAGAATCCCAAAGCTACGTAAGGGTGGTAGGCACTAAGTGGAACTAGGAGGGGCTAGGATGCCCTGCAGGACTGCTGTGGCAAAGCCCGCTCTAGATTTTGAGTATAGTGGGAGGTGATAGTGCTTGGATAAAGTGTGCACTGAACTCCAAGTGGCTGCTTCCAAAATGTCCTTGGTAGGGACCCCCCTGAGGAAGGCTGCAGAGATAGCTGTGGCTCTGGTGGAGTGGGATCTGATGCATGCAGGCACAGTTTTTCCATGAAATGAGTAACAAAAGCGTATGCAGTGGGCTATCAATTTTGAAATTGTCCGTTTGGAAATAGCCTTTCCCTGAGCACCTACAGCATTGGACACAAAGAGTTGCTCAGATTTCCTGAATGGCTTTGTTCTGTCTAAGTAGTAACGAAGTTGTCTGTGAATGTCCAAGGAAAGTAGTAGTCTTTCCCTTTTGTTTTGCAGATTAGGATAAAAGGTAGGTAAGTGGATAGTCCGATTCAAAGCTACACTGGATACTACCTTTGGCATAAAGGTAGGATTGGTTCGTAAGGAAACTCTGTCCTGATGGAAAATGATGAATGGTTGCACAGCCATGAGGGCCTGTAGCTCCGAAACCCTGCGTGCTGAGGTGATAGCCAGAAGAAAGGCTGTTTTCCATGACAAGTATTGTAACTCTGTTGAAGAAGCTGGCTCGAAGGGAGGAAGGGTCAGCTTTTCCAATATGTAGTTGAGGTCCCAAGCAGGGACTGGTGGTTTCCTTGGGGATTTTAAATTCTTTGCCCCTCTGAGGAACTGCCTTAAGAGAGGGTGAGAGAATAATGGAGGATCTGTGTTTTATTGTGCAGAAATGGCTGAAGCGTGGATCTTGATGGAGGAGAAGGAAAGTCTATTGTTTAACATATCAGCCAGGTACTGTAAAATTTGAGGTATATTTATTACCCAAGGATTCTGTCCCTTTTCTTGATTCCAGGCACAAAATCATTTCCATTTGGCGGAGTAAGCCTTTCTAGTAGAAGGTCTTCTGGCCTCCAAGATGACATCCTGCACCTCCTTGGAGAGGAGAAACTGTTGGGAAATCAAGGAATTCTCCATGCAGCTAGATTTAGAGTTTTGAGATGGCTGTGAAGGGTTTTGTAGTTGTGCTGGGACAACAGAAGAGGGACTAGAGGTAGGATCCATGGTGGGGAATGTCAGGCTCCTCAGGAGCAGATACCAGTGTTGTCTTGGCCAGTCTGGAGCGATGAGAATCATTTTCGGCCTCTCTGCTCTGGCTTTTAATAGAACTTTGGGCAGCAGAGGAAGAGGCGGGAAGGCACAGACTGTCAATGTTGCCAAATTGAAGGAAAGCACGTCCTGTGGATGATAGGTCCTTGAACAAAATTTTTTCAACTGGCAATTTCTGTGGGTAGCAAAGAGATCTATGTCTGGCTGTCCCCATGCCTGAGTTATCTTTGTGAAAAGTTGAGGATGCAACTTCCATTCGTGTGGATCTGTCATATTTCTGCTTAGTCATATTTCTGCTTAGGTTGTCTTCCAGTGTGTTTTCCTTCCCTGGCAGGAATTGTGCCTGCAGTTGAATTTGCAATTCCAGTGCTGTGTTCCATAGGGTCATGGCTTGCCTGCACAGGGGGTATGAATGAGTTCCCCCCTGTTTGTTTATGTACCACATTACTGTGGTATTGTCTGTCCTTATCAATAGCTGGCCTGGATGCAGTAGGTCTTTGAAGGTCATAATAGCCTTTTGCACGGCTAGCATTTCCTTTTGGTTGATGTGAAGGTGCTTCTCTTTTCGGGTCCATTTTCCCTGAATACACTGATCGGTCATGTGTGCTCCCCAGGCGTAGTCTGAGGCGTCTGTTGTGATGATTTGAGTTGCTTGAGGTACACAGAAAGGAAGACCTGTGTTTCTTTGGCAAGCTTGAGTCCACCACAAAAATTCCTTTTGAAGGCATGGAATGAGTGGGATAATTATTTCCAAGCTGTGGCTGTGTTGAGACCATAAGTTTTTCAGGTACCATTGAAGTTTCCTCATATGCAGCTTTGCACATGGGATTAGTAGGATGCAAGATGCCATGAATCCCAGAGCATGCAGGATTTTCCTTGCAGTTAGCCTGGTGTAAGTTGCCATTTTTCTGAAGTATTGAGACAGTTGCCTTTGCTTGTCTGGCATGAGGTAGGCCATCTGGGTGATTGTATCCAAGCTGGCACCCAGGAAAATTATTTGTTGAGAGGGTATTAGATTTGATTTATTTTTGTTGACTGTGTATCCCAGGAAGTTAAACAGTTTTATTACAAATGCCAGGTGCTGCAGTAGTATGTCCTTGCTGTCCGCTTGGATCAGGCAGTCGTCCAGGTACGGGTAGATTTGTATCCCTTGTAGTCTGCAGAAGGCGATTACTGATGCCAGGCATTTCGTAAACACTCTGGGTGCAGTAGATAAGCCACAGGGCAATGCAGAGAATTGGTAATGGGTTGAACCTGCAAGAAATCTGAGGTATATTCTGCAATCTTGTCTGATAGGGACATGCAGGTATGCCTCCTTGAGGTCCAATGTTACCAGCCAAGACTCCTTGCCCAGCATGGGAAGAAGCTGCTGTAATGTGAGCATCTTGAATTTTGGCACCTGTAGATATGTGTTTAGGATGGATAGGTCTAAGATAGGTCTCCAATCTTTGTCTTTCCTCGGTACCAGGAATAGTCTGGAATAAAACCCTTGGCCTTGTTCTTTTGCAGGTACCTCTTGAATTGCTTTCATGTCCATGGGAGCTGAAACTTGTTTTTGTGCCTCTGCCCTTTGATTTTGTGGCAGGTTTGGCATGCCTCTCATTTTTGGAAGGGTGTGAAAGTGGAACCTGTAGCCTCCGTCTATAATGTCCAGAATCCATTTGTCTTTTGTAACAATATGCCAATTTTTTGAGAATAATGTCAGTTTTCCACCCAAAGGTGCTGCCATTAAAGCTTTGCTTGGCAGGTGTAGGGGGAAGTCATTGTGTCTGTTTTCTAAAAGACTGTGATCTATCTTCTCCACCTCTTGGGGCTGCTGCTTGCCACTGTCTGGCTCTGTAAGATCCTTGAGGTTGCCCTATGCCCCTTGGGCGCCTGTATCTGCCCCTTTGAAGTCTGTCCGTGGCTGGAAAGGACCAATTTTTTGAAGGCCAGTTTCTGCTGAAACGTGGAGGCTGTACCTGCAGGAAATCGTTCACTGTTTGCATTGATTTCGCTTTTTCCTCCCATTTTCTTTAGCACCTCCTCAGCTTTAACACCAAACAATACATCTTTTTGAAGAGGTGCATCTAATAATTTAGATTTGACATGATCTGGTAAGGTTTGCTCTTTGAGCCAAGCATGCCTACGTATAACAGACCACGTAACAGCAGCTCTACATGAGGCCTCTAAAGCATCAAAACCACAATGCAAGGTATGTTTCCCCACTTGCTCTGCACTATGCAACAAATCCTGCAACTCTTTTAAATCTGGTTGTGTCATCTTGCTTTTCAGCTGAGATATTAAAAACTGTTGATACTTTAACATATGGAACTGACAGTTTAATGCCATCATGGTTAAAGTGGCCGAGGTGTACACCTTTTTCCCCCACCTTTCTAAAGCTCTGGAATCTCTCTCTGAAGGTAATGGATTTTTAGCAGTAGAGGCCATAATTCCCTTGGGACCCTGTGAAATTGTTTCTGGGTCAGCAGTATGGCTTTTATATAGGAACTGGTGAGAATCAGGAACCCGGTAATACCTGTTTGGTTTAACAGGAGCTGGAGGCATAGAATCAGGATTAAGGCTGGCTTCTGTGTACACATCATCCAATATATCTAAAACAGGAGGGATAGCCAGAGGCCTATGCTGGGGGAGCAGAAGAAATTCCCTGAGCCTTTTCTTGGAATCTGAGTAATCTTGGCCTTCCCAGTGAAAGTGTTCCCTCAATGTATGCAGGGTTTCCCCAAAAGAGAAGTCCTCAGGGGGGGAGACCGAGGGAATAGACTCCTCTGCATCAGAGTCTTCGAATGGAGAATAGGCATAATCCTGGTCCTCAGATAGTTCTGAGGTAATAGAAGCTTGATCTGAGGAAGGGTAGTCTTCCTCTAATCTGGGCCTTTTGTCAGAGGGGGGTTGAGAAGCCCTGATAAGAGTAATCGAATCGTCAGCCATTTTAAGCATCTGTTTTTTAGGCATGGTGCCTTGAGAGGGGTCTGAGGAACCTGTTTTTTGGTTTTCATGGCTGCTTTAGATTTAGTGAAGGCTTTAATGGAGAAGGAGGAAGGCCTGAAGACCCCTTGAGAAATGGCAGGCCTGTCTAAATTCTGAGTTTCCCCGCCAGGAGTGGCATCGGGATCTGTAGTAGGAATGGGGGCCAAGGAGCCTGCGACCTCGGGTACTGAAGACACCGGTAATGCATTGTCATCGGTACTCAGGGGCTGCGTATGCGCCTTGCTGAGTACCGGAGAACCGGTAGTCGGCCTTAGCGTGGTTTCAGTAGGTGGTGCGGACCTCGTATGTCGGTCCTTATCTTTGCATTTTTTGCTCAAAACTGGAGTCGGAGTATCCGACGACATAATATAATTAAATTTTTTGCCAAAAAAGTGAAGGGCAAACTCCGCCCGCTGCTTAATAGTGCACTTATTGAATCTAGCACAAAAACGGCAGGCCGAGACGTCGTGGTCTGGGCCTAAGCAAGGTATACAGAAAGAGTGGAAATCCTTATGCGGTATTTGCTTCCCACATGAAATGCAATTATTAACTTTGTCTGACATCAGTCTGAGGCAAGAAATGTTTCCCCAACGGGGTACTTAGCTTTCAAGAAGACTTCGGCTGAAATACTTTCGTAAATCTCAGGAGCTGGCCGACTGGCACTTGCGAACTGCTTCTGCTTCGGGCACCGCGCGGCAAGAAAGACTGAAGAAAATGGCGTCAGCTGCCTCTTTTATACCCCTGCCGCACTGACGTCAGGGAAGAAGCGACGACAACCGACGCCGGACCTAGACTTTGGAATTCGGCCGACCGAGGACCTACCTGACGGCAGGATAACCCATCTGTTATGACTGCAGCTGTATGCACGATGAACATCTGCTATTATATCAATATGGTTTAAAATTGTACTTGTTTTAAAATGTATTACTGGAGCTTTTCTCCTCGGGTCTCCACTGAAAATGAGCCACAAGCCCAGTTGGACAAACCTGGTTAACAAATGTCAATAAATAAACAAATATAAATAAATAATAAATAAATCTAGAACAGAAGCAGCTGTTAAAATGGATAAACAGTAGGGCATATAAAATACTGCACGATAACTACAAAAATAAGTGTAGGTTAGAAAAGATTGGGAAGAGAGACTGGAAAAGCAATTTACAGGAAACAATGGGAAGACATATGTATGGCTCCCAAATATGCAACCAAGTCCAGAAAGTTTAGGATCTTTGCTTGGAAGTGTCTGAATAGGTATTTTATACCCCAAGCAGACTTCAAAGAATTTTTCCTTGGGCAGACAGCAAATGTTGGGAGGTGTGAAGGAGAAGAAAGAGGTAATTGGGAACATATGTTTTGGAAGTGTAATGAGTTGGCAGATTTTAAAAATCTCATACATAGTACTCTATCAGAAATACTGGGTGAGCAAAACAAAGGAAATGATTATTTTGAGGGATATGAGATCTGAGTAGCCTAGACATAAATAAGGTCTTATATATGAAACAACAAAGACCAACAGTGAGTCCCAGCTCTACCTTCCAGATAAAATTTATTCAATTGAAGCAAGTTCTTTCTCTAGCGCCTCGGTCTTATTAAGTTAATTCTGTTGGCTGCCAAGAAAGCAATATGTGAAATGGAAATCAAACAACAACTGTACCGGAGGTACTGAACATTATAAAAGTGATTAAAGAAGTGGAAGAGCAAACTTTAGAAAAGGGAAGGAGCAAATTACATAGCAGTAAATGGAAATTTGGGGGAACAATACATGAATAATAATGTTCAGGAGACGGTGGAATAAGGTTTAAGGGAAGGCAATTTTTTTGTAATGTTGGGCTGATGAACATAGCAAAGGACATATATGGAATGTGTATTGTATTTAAATGGAGAAATGTTAAAATGATTTGTTTTCTTGTCTCTTAATTTATGTTTGTCTATGCCTTAAGTGATAATTTAACACAGGCGTTAAAAAAAAAAAAGAGAGAGATGAGAGAATAAGTGTTGATACAGCCAGAAGGTACCACTAGGATCACGGAGAGTCTGTCCCCCTAGACTTCCATCAGTATCCTGGGGATCAGGGACAAGGGTGGGACTGAACACAGGAACAAGTTTCCTCATGTGAAAGAGAAAGCAGCTGTTTTCCAAGTCCCTGTCTGTGGAGTTCTGGAGCAGAACTTCTGTAGTTGTCTATTCTGGTAAGAGGCAAACAGGTATACTGAGGGGACCCCCCCCCCCACTGCAGAATTCGATCCAGGAATAAGTCTCATTTCAGCAACCATTCCCCGGGGTCTAGAAGATCCCTGCTTAGATAATCTGCCAGGGTATTGTTCTGTCCCGGAAAATATGATGCTATGAGAGTTAGGCCTAGTTCTTGAGATAGCATCCATATCTTCCTCATGTGGCTGCAAAAAGGGTAAAACAGGTTACCCCCTTGATTGTTTAGGTACCACATCACTGTGGTGCGGTCTGTCCAGATCTGCAAGGTCTCTGGGCTTAAACTCTCCTGAAGAGCCTTTATGACCAGGTAGACTGCTAGTAGCTTCTTCTGATATATATGCATTTTTCACTGTTGTGGGGTCCAGATAACCTGCACTTTCAGGGAACCTAAGTGGGCCCTCCCCAAGCTATGTCTAAACTGTCCATGGCAATGGTCTTGCTATTTCTGGTAAAGAGAAACTTGCCCCTGGGTTCCGTAGCTCCTTCTTCAGATATGGAAGGAGAGGCAGTCAGGTATCCAGGAGTTGAGAATGCTGTTCCCAAGCATTTTTTGGATCATTTAAGATTTTTGATGTGTAACTTTGCAAGTAGAATCATGAGAATTCAGGAAGCTATGTAACCCAGAATCCTCAGAAATTCTCTTGCTAAAATGTCTTGTTTAGGACACAGGCTGGTCAGGGAGTTTGTCAAGAAAGATATATTGTCCTGCGGAAGGAAGGCTTTTTGTTAAGATGAATCTATGTGGGCTCCCAGAAAGAGGATCCTTGTTTGCAGAAGGAGTTTGTGACTTTTGAAGATTTAAAGTGAGACTTGCCTTCTGAAAGCAGGCTACAGTGATCTGCATGGCATCTAGGGTCTCTGATGTGAATTCGCCCTGAATGAGACAGTCGTCTAAGTAGGGGTAAATATGAATTCCTGGAGTGACGCAATGAGCTATCAGAGGAGCTATGCATTTTGAGAAAACTCTGGAAGTAGTGGACAGCTGAAATAGTAAAGCACAAAACTGGAAGTGAAAGTCTGTTGCTCCAAAACGTCTCTTAGGTCTGGAGTGACCATGAAGGAATCTTGAATGATCATGGGAAGTAATTTTTGCAAAGTAAGTATTTTGAAATTTCAGACATTGAGAAACTTGTTTAATTCTGAAAGGTCCATGATGGGCCTCCAGGTGTCCTCCTTTCTTGAAATTAGAAAGATCCTAAAGTAGAAGCCTCTTCCTTACTGACCTGATGGAAAAGACTGAATGGATCCTTGGTGAAGTAGTTCCCCAAAGATAGGTGGTAAGAGGTTTTGAAATGCCCAAGAGGGGTGGAATTTCTCAGAAATGGGTTCAGTACTACCCATTTTCTACGACACTAAGGACCACTGGTCACTGGAGATGGTTTTCCATTGATTGAGGAAGGAGAGTGTTCCAGCCGGGTCTATATTAGATGAATGAATGCTTGAAATGTCGAGCACGCTATTGTCAACAGCTTTTAAGCGAACATTCATTTAAGCGAGGAGTGACAGTCAAAAATCATGTAATCGAAAAACATTGGCCAACACTGCTCCCCTACTGCCGTACTGAATATGTATGTGCTACCGATGTAATCCATTACTCAAATAGATGAGCTATATTGACTGTGACTATCAAACTACGGACAGTGAACTGAGCATCAGTGTTCTAAGTAACATAAACGCACCCTAGTGAATCCCGCTAGTGAAACACATTCTCTAGTCTATACCTTTAATAGCATTGCAACCGCCCATAGAAATTCATCTGTAATGTATTCAGCTTTGTTTAGCAAGACAGTTTGTAGCCTTTCGTGTCTCAGAACAGTCTTCCTTTTCTTGGGTGAAGGGGGACGTGCAGACTTTAACCTAGTTTCATCAACTTTATTTTGTTCCCTAACTAAAACTGACAGCGCAGAAGGAATATCACAGATACGTAGTCCTAAAAAGCACCAAATCTTTCTGTGCCATCCTTCAACATGATTCTGAGTTCGAGGCAAAGATAGTTTTAAGTCTGACACATTCCAAAAGTTGACAGAGAACACAGCAGGAAGTCTGGAACAAGACAGCAATCATGTTTGTTGCTTACGTATACATCCTAAAACGTATACATCTGAAAAATAAGACTCTAACTCTTTACCTTCACTTGGAAATACTTTTGATAACCCCGGAAATGCAGGTACAACTTCATCTTCGCTGAGGAAAGACAAAGCAATTAGTTTCTTAACAGACAGGTGAAAAGACACATATTTCCCAAACAAACTAGCTAAACCCAAAGATTGTAATTTCCTCCAAACAGCTTGTGCAAAGTGAAATAATCAACCTTTGCAAACTGCATCAGAAAGGTTGCTTTCAGCACTACGTATTGCTAACATTTCAAAGTCTGAGAAAATAAACTTCACTGATACATGTAAATCAGCATCAGGCAAAAGCCCAAAGACATTCCCACATAAAGTTATAACACTTGTAAGACTTTTTAGTCATTAGACAGAAGACTAGTGGAAAACACTTTTTATTACCACTTACTGACAGTAATCCATGTATGCTATACAGTTGTCTACAAAGACGACCCTTTGTAAGAAATACACCATCCATTAACCATATTTGGGACATACTTAAGTCACGCAAATTTTCTATGGTAGAAAATACAAGTACATGGGTATTATTGTGCATGTCAACCATTCGTTTTTGTACAAAACTCCCCTCTCAAAGTACAAGTACTTGTTGACATAGGAGTGTAATTTAGTATAATCCTACGTCTAACCCTACTGACTTGCTGTAACATGGATCTCCTGCTAGGCAAACAAAGTGTTCATTCTGCAGATGTACTGGCAATAATGTCATCGACTACTAATCAGGCGTATCCCTACAAATACGAGCAGACTGTTTTTATCACATGCAACATACTTTTCTACTTCAGTTGCATCTGATGCATGATGATGTGCTGTACATTTCATTAACAGTTCACCGTATATTTCTCGTTTAGTTACTGCCCAATCCTTACAATGCTCTTTCAGTTTAAACCTACAGCACCAATACCTTCTGTCTTTAATGACTTTCTCTAAATTCTACAGATACCCATCTATGTGTAGCATATCCTTTCCTTTCTGAGATTTGACAGTGTTTAGTATTCTCCCACAACTCCAGGGGAAAGCAGTGTTGTTTTTGCCATGGTGTCAAATAGCGCATGTGCATCACAATTCATGCAGTAACTGACTACATGACATGGCGATTTCAATATTTAGTTCTACTAAATGTACTGAATGTGTTATATATGTAACACTTTAACTAGGTTACTGCACCGTAGTTTTCATGTAACACATCATTTAAACAATTACTTATATTTACCATAGTTTAATACAACTGTGGAGAGCGTGAAAGTCTTTACGTCAGCCGTTGCTTTTCTGAGAGTTAGCTGACTGTGACATTTCGAAATTCTAGACGTGGACATTCTCAGCCTTCCCTAAAGTGAATGTTCACTTAAAAGCCGTTTGTAAAGGTGTACTTGACATTTTTAAGCATGCGTTCATCTAATATAGACCCTTCCAGCCACAGGTTTGGAGGGGAAGATGGGAAGGGGTATGGGAAATTGGAGTTGAGCTTTGTCATGAATGGTCTCTGTGCAAATGTTATAAACTGCCTGGGTTTCTTGCACGGGAAGACCTTACCTTGTCTTGTCTAAGTGGGAAAGGCCAAGTTTTTGAGGGGTAATTCCTATTGTACATTGGTGTTGGAGACAGACAAAATTCCTTCACAGTTTTATTTGCTTTCCTTTTTTAAACAGCTTTTCAAAAACCTGTTCAACAGGAGGAATGAAAAGGAATTCTTTTGACCTGATCTGACGGGCTGGGTCCTTAGACATGTATATCTGCATATGACAAGCTGTGGCAGCTGCTCTGCACGATGCGTCTAAGGCATCAGAAATGCACACATTAGGGAGTGTCTGGAGACTTGTAAAACTTCTCTTGCTCTCTCTTGAATCTCCTTTTACAGTGTTCTATCAACTGTAGATTATACCTTAGCTAGAATTTTGTTCTGGAGAGATTCAAAGTTCTTTAGCATACCGTACTGGCAATTCAAAGCTCTCACTGCAAGGGCAGTGGCTTAGTGGTTAAGGTTTTCACCTCCCATGCACAAGGTTCGATCCTGACCTCTGACCAATGGACGTTTGGAGTTAGCATGTTCTCCCTGTGTCTCCATGGGGCTTCTCCCATGTCAGAAAAACATACTGAGTGCTTCCATCTCAAAACTCACCAATAAATAGAGCTGTGGGCAGCAGCACAGACTCTACATGGTGCCCTATAGGGGAAGAGTTCTACAGACCAACTGCTTTGGGCATCTACTGTAGTGCACAGTATCCTCAAGATAGGAGAACACGGATCACAGACTGCACGCCGTGGCACGGCTAGCCACTCAATGGCATAAAATATGTCTCTAGGTGATTCATGTTGACAAATGTCGCAAAAAAACGGGGGTGGGTAGTTACCGGTGATAAGTGGGTTTAGGACCCGGCCTACTTTGACCCATGCCAGGGACCCTTGCTAATGGTGGGAGGGGTATATGTGCCTCTATTGACCAGTGTGTGCTCCCCCATAAAGCCCAGCAGCCCTGGGTCAATAAGCTACTGGCTGGCTGGTGTCTAACTGCCCAGCATGGGTTACCTTGGACAGCTCTGTTGAACAAAAGCTGGATGTAAAACCAACCAAACTGCCAAACATGAACTGAGAATTGCTACACAATGTAGGTTCACTGACAGGATGCAGCTTGGAAGTGGATGACATGATGATAGGGAGGAGGCTGGAAATCCTATGTATCCAAGAAACGAGGTGGAAGGGAAGTGCAGCAAAGCCACTTGGCTTGGGATCCACAGTCTACTACTGAGGTGGAGGGCAGGCTAGAAATTGTGTAGGAATTGTGGTGAGAGGGAGGCTTCAAAAGGCAGTACAGGATATCAGAATTAATGACAGATTCATGGCAGTCAGAGTCCAGTGTAATGATAGGGCAGTCTTCATAATCTCAGGGTATGCCCCACAGCAGGCTTGTGATAGTGAGGTAAAGAGTGCACTCGGACAGCAATTGCAGGACCTACTAGATAAAGCAGGACAAGATGAATTGGTGTTGATGATGTGTGACTTAAATAAATGCACATATCGGGACAGACGGAACAGGATATGAGGACTGCCTGGGTCCACATGGGTGGGGAGATAGGAATAAAGGAGGAGAAGTCATTCTAGACTTCTGTCTGGCAAATGGCTTGATAGTAGCCAACACATGGTACAGAAAGAAATACAGTCACAAGATCACATACAAGAGTAGTCAACAACTAACTCAGGTAGACTTCCTCCTAGTAAGGAAAAGGCAATGGGGTAGAATCCGTGATTACAAAGTCATCCCCAGTGAAACAGTCAGCCCACAGCATAAACCACTAGTTGCCACAATCAGCTGCAAACAGTGGTCAGAGAAGGCTCTAAGGTCAACAGAGACCAGGATGAAGACCTGGAAGATGAATGGAGAGAAAGTACAACAGTTCAAGGAATTACTCAGGGCTCTAGCACCCCAAGAAGAGGAGGAAATGGGTGGAGTTGAAGAAGAATAGCAGCACCTAAAAACAGCATGTGTTAGGACTACAGAAAAGATATGTGGCCAAGCCAGGTATGGAAATAAGATACATAAGGAAAGCTGGTGGTTGAATGCAGAAGTCCAGGAAGTCATCAAAAGAAAGAAAGAGTGCAGGAAGAAGTGGGAGATAGAAAAGACTGACCAGGCTACTGGTTGGCTAACAAAGATACTAAGAAAGAAGTTGCAATAGAAAAGAATAAGGCATCGGAGGCACTGTACCAACTTCTGGAAAGTGACTCAGTAAGGGGCACAAAGAAACTATACCAGGTTGCAAGGCAAAGACAGAAAAATAAAGAAGATAGTCAAACACCCTTCATAAGAGATGCCAGCAACAACCTGCTCTCCAGTCCAGAGGACATCAAAGGCAGATGGAAGGAGTACTTCCATCAGCTTCTGAATGAAGAAAACCTCACAGAAGCTGTACTGCCCCAGAAACAGCCTACGATGACAGAAGAGGAGGAGCACATCCTTGAAGACGTAAGAACAGCACTAAGGAAGACGAAATCAGGGAAAGCAGCAGGCTCAGATGAGGTTACAGCAGATATGCTAAAGATGCTGGATGAGATGGGGCAGAAATGGCTTCTGAGGGTACTAATAGAGTGGAGAGAAAGGCATATCACAGATGACTGGAGAATAAGCATACTCATGCCAGTGTACAAGAACAAATGGGACATCCACAACTGTGGGCAATACAGAGGCATCAAACTCTTATCACATTGCATGAAAGTTCTGGAGAGGGTGATTGATAAACGGATACACAAAGTAGTAGAATGTAAGATGGGAGACGAGTAGTTTGGATTCAGATCAGGATGCAGCACAACTGACCAGATGTTTGCACTGAGACAGATACTTGAGAAGAAGCTAGAGATGAGGAGAGAGTCCAACTGGGCATTTCTAGACTTGGAGAAAGCACATGTTGGGCAGTACTGCGGTGGTTTGAAGTCTCAGAAACATTGGTAGAATTAGTGCAGGCAATGTACAAGGACCCAATGACTCAAGTACGAACCGTGTTTGGCCTCACAGAGGGGTTCCCAGTGGGAGTGGATGTACATCAGGGTTCAGCTTTGAGCCCACTTCTGTTCATACTGGTGATGGACTACATTTGCAAACAGGTTGGAGGGGATGGATCAACAAAGCTGATGTATGCAGACGATGCGGCAGTACAGGGAGACTCTGACCTAGAACTTCAGCAAAGGATAGGAGAATGGAATGCAAATCTGAAGGCACATGGGATGAAACTAAGCACAGATAAGATGGTGGTAATGGCAGCAAATTGGGGAAATCAGAAGAAGGTGAGAAGAGAAAAAGAAGGGAAGATGGTGGAAACAGCTTCAAGTATCTGGGAGGGGTAATTGAGGAGAAGGGCAGTCTGAAAGAAGAGGTCAAAGCTAGAATCAGAGGGGCTGCAGCCAACTGGCATAGAGTATCAGGTGTAGTCTATGACAGAAGAATGCCAAAGAAGCTAAAAAGAAAGGTGTACAAAACAGTAGTGTGCCTAGTACTACTGTATGGTACATAAACCTGGGCAGTAAAGCCAGAATAGTAGAAGAAGTTAGATGTAATGGAAATGACGTACCTGAGAAAGGTGGTAGAATGCACTCTGTGGGACAGACGAAGAAATGAGGACATAAGAGCAGAAGCAAAGTAGCTCCAACTGCAGAAAAGATCAAAAAGAATAGATTACGGTGGTTTGGGCACATGTGTAGCCAAGCAGAAGACAATCTGATGAGGAAGATTTGGGACAGACAGGAAAGTAAGAGGAAGCAAGGATGTCCAGCAAAGAGGTGGATGTATTGTCTGAAAGAAGATATGCGGCAGTCAAGCATGAATGTTGAAGAAGGCAGGTGTGTGGCACTGAATCGAGAGTTGGTGACAGTTAACACAATACCCCAAACCCCATGTAAAAAAATGGGAAAAAAGGGGTGATCATGATGAACCCCCCCCCCCCAAAAATCGAATAGTCTACCTTCCATATCATTATGGAAGGGATGTCTAGTCGGTCCCTTAGGTACACCTTTTGTGGATTCGGTACAGGCTATCATGTGGGTCAGCCTTGAGATATTTTTAAAGGTACTCGTGAGATTCAAGCACTCTGTAAAACCTGACTGGTCTCCTAGCAGCAAGTTGTAAAGAATCAGGATGGAAAACAATATCTTCAAAGACATCATCCAGTACTGTGTGTACAAGAGGGATAGCCAGTGGCATGGGAGAACTGAAACTTAGCAGCTCCCTGTAATGGATCTGATCTTGTGAGAACTGTTTGCTTTCCTCAATTGAAAGCATCCTTCATTCTAATGAAGGGTATCCCCAAAAGAAAGGTCCTTGAGGGGGAGACAGAAAAGAAGGTGTCATCTGAGTCTGAATCTTGGAAAGTTTGTGTTGGCAGGTACTCAGAGTGAGACAACTCCTCCTCCTCATCTTCTGAGCTTGAGGAATCTGAATCTTGCAGAAAGGCCACCTCCCTCCTACTTCTGGATGGGGGGATGTTTGCAGCAGAAATGCGAAAGGGCTCTCTGGATATCATGAAAGCCATTAATTCTTGTGCTATTTTTTTAGAAGGTTTTGAGCTTCAGCTGAGAAGAAATGGATGAAGGTGGGGGCGAAAAAAGGAAGTGGTTCACTTGAGTGTAGCTGTATGTTAAAGGATGACCTGAGGTTGCAGTCGTCCAACAGCAAGTTCAGTTAAAGTTTCAATAGCCAAGATAGAAAGGGTGATTCCCTTGAGACCCACAAAGCAAATGTCAAAAGCTGAGGTCTGCTGCATGACCACAGACCCAAAAGACTTCTGTGTCATGGTAACAGGGATAGGTAGGACAGAAACCATGGCAGCCTCCCGAGGGGTCATGCCAGAGAGTTCACTCCTAAAAGTCGCCAGACCAGGGGGCTGCAAAGGCACCTCACCTGGGCTGTCAGTCAGTTTAGGGACTAGAGCTGGAGCTTTCTTGGAAACATTAAAAGTCCTTGGGCTTTTTGTCTTTCCATTTCTTCAGAATGACACTAGCAGAACCTGGTGTATGCAAAGGCCTGGCAGTAACAAGGGGTACTGATGCCACTGGAGAAACCCAAGAAAAGGACTTCATATGGGTTTTAAATACCTCAACCCTACGTTTGACAGTTTTCACATGGAATTTTGCACAGTCAGGACAATTAGAGATGTCATGCTAAGGCACCATCAGACCAGACAAAACAAGTGAAAATCTTTACTCGGGATTTGCTTCCCACACTTCAAGCAATGGTTGATCTTTTTAAACATTAAATTAATACAAGAAATCCCCCAACACCATTAAACATTTGAAACTCGTGTCTACTAGAACCCCACACTGAGATTTCTCTATAATCTTTTGCTACCTGGTCTTTCATACCACCTCCTGCCTTTCCTTTAATGTTTCCATTCCCCTTCTGGTTTCTAAGTTCCTCCTTAATGGCAATTATATCTGGTATTGTGGGACTGTCCTTGTGATTTCCACTTTCTGCTGACTGCCTGTTATGCTATCATTACAATCCAGATTAAGCATTCAATGTCTACAAATGCATTTTAGTTGTCCACAATTCACAAGAAGCTTCTTAGCCATTATTTCTCCCCCTCCAATATTTTCATGAATAATAAATCTAGATCTTCCTTGTACTTTTCAAGTTATCCACTCTCCCAAAAATGTTAACCCATGTTCCCCTTTTTCCCCATCATACACCTGCAACCATCCAAATTTACCTCCTGTAAAAAATGTACATATTCTGTCTGGTATACTGAATAACTCATATTGGCACTTCCACCAGACTATTATGTATTTCCTGGGCTTTGTAACTACTTGCAAGTGTCACTGATTTCTGTGTTCAATAAACCTTCCCATTTTTGCTTCTCTATTTTTCCCTCCTGGAGAATCCCTACATTATTTACTAATATAATATCCTTTATGTCCTATCAGTCCCTCTCTTTATTTATCCATTTAATTAACGGAGGCCAATCCTTTGCCCATAGTTTTGACTCAGGTAGTCACCTTTACATGCCTCACTAAGTCTACATAAAGCATTTTTATTCCCTTTGGGTTGAATACATTTCTCACTACTATAATACTAGCTGATAATACCTTTTTTCTACTAACTGATGCCAGTATCAATCTGGAAGGTCCCCTTGCTCAATGCCATCCTAGTAAACATTTCCTTGTCTCAGTCTTAGATGTACCTATTGGTAGTATGACTTGCTTCCATAAGAGCTCCTTCTTAATGCCCTGTAATAGTGATGTTATGAACTCCCTTTAGGTGTCCCCCATGATAGTTCTAGAGAATCTATGAGCAACACTTCTGGAACCCTTTCTATTATATCATCTTTCCATTCTGCTTCATATTCACATGCTTGACACACAGCATAAAATGTTGAAAGAAAAAGCCCGTTGCAAACTCCAACACCTAAAACCCCAGATTTCTAAGGAGAATTTCCTTGTCCCAGGCTATTCTTTATTTTCTTCCTTGACAAAAAAATCCTTTATCCATTTCTCAATTCACTTTAGAAATGTTATATCCTATGGCCACTAAAACGCTTGTGAATAACATGAAAGTACATGCCCACATGCCAGTATATCACTGGGCACACTTCAATCACAGTTTAGATGTAACCTTTTCCATTCCTGTAAGTTTCTTTGAGCCTTCTTGTTGATCTTTGCTAATGTTTTCCTACCACACTCTATTGCATGTTTTGCCAATCTCACACCTAGATATTTAGTTTTCCCCTTCTCCCATCCTGCTGGCAACTGTATTTACAATTCTTCCACCTCTCCTTCCTTTACAGCCAATGTATATTAATCTTGTATCCTAATGGTTTGGCAAATTCTCCTAGTACAGTCCATAAAAGAAGCAAGCATTTTGTTGGATGAGTCACTGTAATCAAAACACTGTCTGCAACTAGCAAGAGCTTAAATTCTAGTTTACCCCACATATATCCTTTTATCTGGGAAATTCTAATAATATTTGCTAAGAGCTCTATGTATATTGCAAATAGAGCTGGAGACGGAGGACATCCTCGTCTCTTTCCCCTATTTACATTGAATACTTCTAATAAACATGCCCTTACTTTCACTTACGCACTAGTTTCACTGTAAATTACTGCAATACCTCAAGCCATTCTAACAGGAACTGCTTTAATATCACCTCAAAGACATAGGCCCTTTCAACCCTATTGAATGCTTTTTCCACATTTAACACTATTAGAATTACCTTGTTGCTCATCGTCTTTGCATTCCAAATAATCATAACTGCAGGGATTAGATTCTTTCGCATTATTTCTTAAAATTCCCTGATGTTGCATCATTATCCCTTTCCACTTATATTTATAACCTTGTGCTTCTGTACTGTACATTACGCTTACTTGCATAGATGATAGATCCAAAGTATCCATTCAAATAAGGTAATCCTAAACCATATCTTGTTCTACAGGAAAAATCTTCTCCTACTTATCTTTCTTCTTCCACTTCCAAATAAATTCTTTCAACTCTGTTAATCAGAATCCACAGCGTCTCCCCTGACTGATAAGAATATGTCTGTCTGGTATATAAAACTGAAGGAACTACAAAAAAAATGTCACTGCTTGTATCTTATTATCCATAACCAGAGCTTCTAGTTTGTCAGTAGTTGTATTACTTTTTGTTTAGTCTCTTCCCAGTCATCCTTAGCTGTCGTAACTAAATCAGTTTTAATCAATACACTTAATTCATCTTATCCTCTCTTCATAATCATGCATACTGATGAACTATCTCATGAATTGGTGCACAGTTTACTGATGTAGTCTTTGCATTATCTTCTTTAGTCTAATTTTTTAATATAAAACTCTAAAATTCTGCAAAAGCATATTATGGATATACAAGCAATACACATTGCTTGCAACATGCAATTATTTTGACATTTCAAAGCGAAACATTTTGCCATAATTTACAATCCGATAGTGTAGAGAAGACTGTTTTACAGAAATATGCAACAATGACTACATAATGGATGCTGAAGATCAGACAGGATGATAGTGGATGATAATCTTAAAATCTGACTTACATTTACAAAATTACATTTAAAAAAAATCAACAAAAACTAGGGATGCTTTACAGAGCCAAAAACTTTCTTACTGTGAAGATATGTGAAGGCTGCCAGCCTAGCCAGATAGAATTTTGTAGATAATTCTGTCATTTGTAAATATTAATATAAGCCACAGGCTCCTTCTCTTAAATTGAAGAAAATGTTAAATGTGAACTTCAAAAATGTAACCACACTGCACTCTGCTGGAGGAAAGCTGATAAGTCAAGCATGGTATAATTGTTTGATGTCAAAACATGGAGCCAAGATGTCTAGATAAAGGCATTATGTCTATTGTTTTGAGGCCAGAGTTAATGGCTAGAATTTACATGTATAATTTCTTTTATTGCTCTGGCTTCCTGACCAGCTGCAAGATCAAAAGGGCTATTAACCTCTGAGTTTCTGTTAGCCTGGGAAAACCAGAAATTTGTTAAGAATTATGTAATGTGAAGCAGCACTGTGTTATCAATTTAAGGAGTGAGAATCAGAGGGCATTTTGAATTTGTCTTGAGAACATCCAACATCACCAGCACTGTCTTGCTTTACATGTAAGTTTATTTTAGAACTATGTTTTCTCTTAGATATAGCTATGAGCTAGGAAGATTAGACAGTTGTTTTCTGTACTGATGTCAGAACCTTTCTACTGTATTATTTTAAGTATTTCTCTGTGATCTCTGAACTATTGACTACCACTGTGTAGTAAGAAGTACTGTCTTGTGTTTTTATTTATTACTAAACATTTCAACTGTGGCTGTTTTGTGTAGAGATAATTTAATCTCTACAGTACATTGCATATTTTATATATACATATATATATATATATATATATATATATATATATATATATATGTGTGTATGTATATAGTGATACTGTACAAAGCCACTCCAAATAAGCCTTTACCATTTCGATAATAATACTGCACAGTAGAATTGGACACCTTTTTGGTAGCTTGTAAATATTAATGGGTGGTGGCAGCTGGTACTACCTTTTAGACTGGGCAAAAAGGGGGCACAGCTGGAGAAGCTGTACCAGCCTTCCCCAGGAATGTCTGTGTGGTTGTATACAACTCTTATCATAAAGTGTGTGTGTGTGTGTGTGTGTGTGTGTGTGTGTGTGTGTGTGTGTGTGTGTGTGTGTGTGTGTCAGCTACTTGGGCAGGGACACGAAGCATTGGTTGGACAGAGAGGGTGCTGGAGGTTTTAGCTGGCCCACTAGGCTGAGATCTGGGCCCTATAGCTGTGCCAGTGGGGAGTCTAACTGGGCATCTGGAGAGAAAGGGAGAAACCAGCCCCAGACTGACTGTGATCTCTGTGTGCTCTTAAGGGAAGTTGTACTTTACTGTGTGGGTATTTGTTATCCTCCCCTATGTGGACACCCCTCACTGGTGTTGGTGCTGAGGAATGAGACTCCCTGATTGCTGGGCCAGTGCACAGGATTCACACTCACTAACCCAACTAAAACTAAACTTGCCACTACATACCTCCTCCCCTCACTACTGTATGGTGCCCCCCCCCCATCATTGTTATCCTCCAGGCATCACAAAAATCAAAACATGAGAAATACTACAATAAAGTAGCTAAATTTGCAGCACAAAGCCTTTTCAGAACCAACCAATGTACAGCACTAAAAAGCGTGATTTGGTTAGAACTATCCCATTAACAGTTTCTAACCACCTATAAACGTCTCCAGCATTCATCTGCTTGTCCAGCACTAAATACCATTCTACACAAGGATGTTCCCCATCAGTCATTACGATCCAATGACCAAAAACTTCTCTCTATCCACAAACCTATGAAATATGCTGGGCATGGTCTGTACTCATAAAATGTTTCTAAGACCGGGAGCTCCTTACCTGTATCCAACCCTTTAAAACCATTCTGAAAAAACTTCCTAGCCAAAATCTGAATCTGTTCTTGCTGAAGCCCAGTATAAAATACATCCCTAAATATGAACAAGTACCTCTTCATAACTTACACCTCCTTATTCTCCCTTCTTCACTCAATTCATTACTACAATCAGTTTCTCTCTTGTATCTTTCTAAATATGTCATAATCCTGTTTTTCTCTCTCACTTCATATTGCAAATCCTGTTTGTATTACACCAAGTTATTTTTAAGTGTAATGGGGATACTAATGTAAAGAGGTGCTCCTGTTTTTTTTTTCCTCCCTTCTTCTCTTTCTCCTTGTTCGGTTTTAAGAAATGTAGACACTTCTTCTTTCGGCTGCTCCCGTTAGGGGTCGCCACAGCGGATCAACTGTTTCCATTTCTTCCTGTCCTCTGCATCTTGCTCTGTCACACCAACCACCTGCATGTCCTCTCTCACCACATCCATAAACCTTATCTTAGGCCTTCCTCTTTTCCTGTTGCCTGGAAACTTCATCCGTATTATCATTTTCTCAATATACTCTGCATCCCTCCTCAGCACATGTCCAAACCAATGTAATCTTGCCTCTCTGGCTTTTGTCTCCAAACCTTCCAACCTGGGCTGACCCTCTAATATACTTATTCCTAATCCTGTCCATCCTCGTCACACCTAGTGCAAATCTTAACATCTTCAACTCTGCCACATCAAGCTCTGACTTCTGCCTTTTTGTCAATGCCACTGTCTCCAACCATAAAACATAGCTGGTCTCACTACCCTCTTGTAAACCTTTCCTTTCACTCTTATTGGTACTCGTCTGTCGCAAATGACTCCTGACACTCTTCTCCACCCACTCCATCCTGCCTGTGCTCTCTTCTTCACTTCTCTTCCACACTAACCATTACTCTGAACTGTTGATCCCAAGTATTTAAACTCATCCACCTTTGCCACCTCTACTCCCTGCATCCTCACCATTCCTCTTATCCTCCCTCTCATTCACACATACACATTCTGTCTTAGTCCTGCTGACTTTCATTCCTCTTCTCTCTAGAGCATATCTCCACCTCTCCAGGGTCTCCTCCACCTGCTCCCTACACTCACTATAGATCACAATGTCATCTGCAAACATCATAGTCCACGGGGACTCTTGTCTGATCTCGTCTGTCAACCTGTCCATCACCACTGCAAATAAGAAAGGGCTCAGAGCTGATCCTTGATGTAATCCCAACTCCACCTTAAATGCACCCACCACTGCCACCGCAGACCTCACCACTGTCACACTACCCTCGTACATATCCTGTACCACTCTTACATACTTCTCTGACACTCCTGACTTCCTCATACAATACCACAACTCCTCTCTAGGCACCCTGTCATATGCTTTCTCTAAGTCCACAAAGATGCAATGCAGCTCCTTCTGACCTTCTCTGTACTTCTCCATTAACATTCTCAGAGCAAACATCGCATCTGTAGTGCTCTTTCCTGGCATGAAACCACACTGCTGATCACTAATCATCACCTCCCCTCTTATCCTAGCTTCCACTTCTCTCCCATAACTTCATGCTGTGACTGATCAATTTAATCCCTCTGTAGTTACTACAGCTCTGCATATCACCCTTATTCTTAAAAATCGGTACCAAAACACTTCTCCATTCCTCAGGCATCCTCTCACTTTCCAAGATTTCATTAAACAATCTAGTTAAAAACTCCACTGCTATTTCATTTAAACACCTCCATGCTTCCACAGGTATGTCATCTGGACCAACAGCCTTTCCATTCTTCATCCTCTTCATAGCTATCCTTACTTTCTCCTTGCTAATCCACTGCACTTCATGATTCACTATCCGCACATCATCCAACCTTCTCTCCCTCTCATTTTCTCCATTCATCAGCCCCTCAAAATATTCTTTCCATCTGCTCAACACACACTCTCCTCGCTTGTGAGTATGTTTCCCTCATTATCCTTTATCACCCTTACCTGCTGCACATCTTTACTAGCTCAGTCCCTCTGTCTAGCCAATCGGTACAGGTCCTTTTCTCCCTCCTTAGTGTCCAACCTTTCATACAACTCTTCATATGCCTTATCCTTAGCCTTCGCCACTTCTCTCTTTGCCATACACCTCATCTCCTTATACTTGTCTACTTTCTTCATCTGTTTAACAATCCCACTTTTTCTTCGCCAACCTCTCTCTGTATACTCTCCTGTACTTCTTCATTCCACCACCAGGTCTCCTTGTCCTCCTTCCTCTTTCCAGATGTCACACCAAGCACCTTTCTAGCCATCTCTTACTAGCTCTGCTGTAGTTACCCAGCTATTCGGTAACTCTTCACTGCCACTCAGTGCCTGTCTTTACACACTGCAATGTACAAAAAAAATGTCTGGTTTAAAGATGCATGACAAAAGAAAAATTAGTGTGCTTTTTCTCATTCTTACATAGGGGAATGACTGGAATGAGGTCCTTAGCTTAATCTAGTAAAAGTTTTTAAGAGAAAGCAACTAAATGAAAAAGAATATTGAATACAAGGCTTTTTTCTAGCAAATAAATGTATGCTTAGTATCAATTCTGTATCTTGTCCTCATGTCTGCAGGAAACAATCTGATAATTACAAATGACTAGGAGATCATGTTATCTGAAAGTTTTTAAGTGTTACCTTTATAGCTCTAAGAAATGAGTAAAGACAAAACCAGACCGCACTTAGTTGAAGCACAGGCTGCACCACGTGTCTTAGCATGGGTAACTTTTCTTTTAGGTTAACTGAAATCTCTCAGTGTGGCGGTCAGTTTTGAACACTTGTTCCTGTTAGGAATGTAAAACTTAAATATTTGAAAACTAAACTAGTTTTGTGTGTCATTATTATTGTTAATAGATTTTAGGGGGTATTCTTCTGTGTTTTTTTTTGTTCTTGGCTTTCAATAAAACAAAACATTTTGTTACGATGTGGCACAGGCGCAAATGGATATGTCAAGAGACAACTGTACAAAAAGATCAACCTGCCAAACAGTGTATGCATGTAACAAAACCCAGAAAGAGACATTTAACAAGAAACTGTTATACATAACAGGTTGGAATACTAACATTTTAATACAATGATGCATTCTGCAATTTCTTTAAAGGTCAATGGTGTCATAGATAAATACAAAAACGAAAGTAGTGAACTACATTAACAAATGTAGAGTGCACATAGTTATGCTACAGGAGAAATACTTGGAAATAAATGAACATGTGAATGTGATCAAGAAAGTTTTCAGGATAGTTATTCAGCAGAATACCTGGGACAATGGAAAAGAGGAGTATTCTCTTAATTGCAAAAGCCACTCCAATAGAGATAAAAGAAGGTTAAAAAAAGATAACAATAGTAGACCTGTATTACTAAGGGGCTACTGGCAAAGGAGGAGGATTACATTGGCATGTATTTATATTCTGGTTAAAACTGTTACAATGAAGCTTAAGAAAATTCTGGATTAAATAGTCAGCTTTCAGCAAGGAATGTTACTTATAAGTGGGGGCTGGAATTTGATATGCAACTGTGAAGATCTGTCTGGGGGGATATAACAAATGAGGGTAGAGTTTTGAAGAAATTTATGAATATATTTGGCTTGGAAGATGTGACTTTAGTACTAGGGAGTTTAGAGTGAATTTACACATTATTCCTCAAGATACAAAAACTGGGCTAAACTAGATGGAGTTTACATTTCACAGGAACGTGTGCATTTCATTGAAGATCTTTATACGTACCAAACAGCTATTTCAGATCATTCGCCAATAATAACCAAAATAAAAACACAGGGTAATAAATAAAAATAAAACACTGGCACTTTCTCAACTATCTGTTGAAAAGAGAGGAATTCAAGGAATGGGTAGTGGAAATTATTCAGGAGCTATTAGAGAAGATAGAAATTTATTCTGAAAATATAGCTAAGGAGTGGGATAAAATTAAAGTGGAGTTTAAAAATACGGTGGAAATAAAAGAAAGGGAGATAATGGTTAAGAAGTAACAAGAATTACTTAGAGGGACTGACAAATGTTAAAATATTGTAAAATAGAAGGAATCTCACAGAATAAAGAGAGGAGTAACTGCAAAATGCTAAACAGAAAATAAGGGATTACCTCAATGTGCATGAGTTTAGAAAGATTGCTGTTAAGTAACTGTTTTTTGATAACACTAGCGCACAAAAACTTTTAGCAGAACAACTCAGGCAACAGAAAGTAGAAACGGCTATCAGCAATCTTAGGGAGCCTATAACAAGGAAGATATCAAGAGATCTTGTAAAAATATTAGAAGTATTTCGGAAATTCTATGCAAGTCTGTACACAGCAGAGAAATATGGAAATCAAGGAAAGAAACAAATGGAAATGTTTACGGAAGAATTAAACATGCCAAGGTTACAGGTAGATGAGGCTCAATTACTAACAGTTAATTCAGGAGATGAAATACAAACGGCAATTTATAACCGATCTACAGGAAAGTCCCCTGGGATAAATGGCATTCCTGTAGAAGTTTGGAAGTTAGGGAGGAAAAAACTGATAAAGATCTGGAAAGTTTTGTTTAACAGTATTTTATGAGAAGAAGTACCAACATCCTGGAAGAAAGTGGCGGTAGCTGTAATACCTAAGGAGGGTAAAGATCCATCAGATTCAGCTTCATACAGGCTCATTTCAATACTAAACCATGAATATAAACAGTTTATACCTGTAATGGCTAAAAGAAAGGTAAGCGTGATGCCAAAACTGATAGATTTGGATCCATTTGGTTGTGGTTTTCTGGAGGGGAGACAAACATTTAACAATAAAAGAACATCGATGATCCAGGGGGAAGCAGAATGCAAGAAAATACCACTGTTGTTGTTGGGTCTTGATGCAGAGAAAGCATTTGACAGAGTAAGTTGGGACTTTATGAGCAGGGCAATGGAAGCATTTGTATTCCCTGATAAAATTATAAGGTTGATTAGGAGGATATACGGGGGATCGGAAGTGAAAAATGAAGTGGGTGGGTTCCTCTCTGAAAATTTCTGCTTCAGCAGAGGTACCAGGCAGGGGTGTTCTCTTTCCCCTCTGTTATTTGCATTATATTTAGAACCAATGGCAAAGAAACTAAGGGACTCAGAAATTCAAGGATATAATTGGTAAGTTAGAGAAGAAAAGCTGGCTCTATCTGAACATGATATTATTTTATACCTGATAAAACCAGAAAAGGACATTACAGTGTTGTGGAACATTTTAGACCGTTTCAAATCTTTTCGGGATACAAAATTAATGAAACTAAGACATAGGCAATAGCGGTTAACTATGTACCCACACAAAAATGTGTTCAGCAATATCTATATTTATGGGGACATGATAAAATGAAGTATTTAGGGGTATGGATTAAAAATGATAACAGTGTGGTACCTAAGGATATGTGGAAAGAGACTAAACAAAAGATAATACAAAAACTGAGAAATTGGAAGCTCTGTTATATGGATAGCAATGTACAAGCAGTTAAAATGTGTTTAGTCCCTTTGATCTTATAAACAGGTCAGGCATATTTTTATCAACTAGAGGAGAAGTTGTGGATAGCAATTAATAAAGAGCTAAAGGGGAAGACAGCAGGAGTCAAGTGGGATAAATTGATTTTTCCTATAGAACAAGGCAGATTGGGATTACCTGATTTGAATGGGGTATTGCAGAGTTACACTGCAATTAGGGATACAGACAACAGACAAGAGGTGGCTGGAATTTTTTGCAGAAAAAAAGCAAATAACTAGAGAGGGAATGATAAGAGAACAGGAAGATGCCAAGAATGTATTTGTACTGCAGGTTAGAGATTGCCTTCCCAATGAAGGATTGATAACACAGTACAGGCAAAGAGAACGATATAGGGGGTCCTAATGAAAGACCAGCACTGGTAGAGTTTTTGGTAGAATCTAGAACAGAAGCTGCTGTTAATAAAGGAATAACTAGTACAGCATATAAAATACTGACGGGAACTATAAGAATCAATTAGAGAAGGTAAGAAAGTATTGGGAACATAAACTGGATAAGCAATTCACAAAGACACAATGGGGGGATATATGTTCGTCTCCCAAATATGCACTAAAATCTAGAAGATGTAGAATTTTTTCTTGGAAACATTTACATAGATATGTTTATGCCCAAGTAGACTCCAGATAATATTTCCTCAAGTAAACAACATATATTGGAGGTGTGATGGGGACGAAAGACGTAATTGGGAACATATTTTCTGGGAGTGTAATCAGCTGGGAAACCTTAAAAATTCTCTGCAGACAACCTCTATCAGAGATACTGGGTGAGCAAATTGGTGTAACTAGGGAAATGATTTTTCTGAGCTATGATACAGAACCAAAACTGCCTAGACATCAAAAAGGCTTGTTGAGTCTAATTATGGTGGCTGCCAAAAATACAATTATTAGAAAATTGAAATCAAAGTCTAAACCAACTGTACTAGAAGTAGCGAATATAGTAACAACTTGAACTGGGATCTTTATTTATTTTATTTATTTATTTATTTAAATTTGTTGATCGGGAGTGTCCGACTGGACGTGGATCCATTTTCAGCGGAGGCCCGGGGAGAAAAGCTCCACAGTAAAATAAACAAACAGAAGTTACATTGGATTACATAGCGATTAACAATTTAACATAGAAATTACTTACAACATATTTACAGATGAAGAACATAGTACATCAGTAGACAACTTGAATCTTTATCTTTGAAGTACATAACAGGCATTAACAAATGTAACAATGAGAAGTTCCTGCTGTATAATAAGTACTAGGCTTATGAGCATCTGAGCTTGCTATCATCAAGGTAGTTAGTGGAGGTGAAAGAAAGGTAGTAGTTGGATGGGGTGGATGATATTAGAGTGGGAGTTACAAGGGCATAGCCAGCATGTTTTAGGTGCGCTTTTAATAAAGTTTTGAAGTTGGTGCATGATGGTACGGAGGTAATTGTGGGTGGGAGTGAGTTCCATAATTTGGCTATGGCGCAAGAGAAAAGTGCTTCACCAGCAGAGTTATTGGCTTTAGTGATTTGCAAGTGATTTTTGTTGCTGGATCTTAGTGGTCTGGTGGTGCGATAGGGTTGGAGTAGATTCTGGAGGGATGGGACATTTAGTGGATGGTTTACTAGTTTGTGGGTGAGTGAGAGTTGATACCACTGAAGGAGGTGAGGAAGTTCAAGCCAGCCCAGTTCAGCAAGTGAGAGACAGTGGTGACTACGGTAGGATGCCCCTGTGGCGAATTTGGCGATTTTGTTGTAGCAGGTCTCTAGCTTGTTTAGATCACATTGCCTTAGGTTGGTATATACTGGAGAGGCATAAAGTAGGGTGGAGATAAGGTGGGAATTTGCTATTGAAATCTTTGCTGCTTGGGTGAGAAATTGTTTATTTCTATATAATGCTCCTAATTTTTTGTGGACTTTTTTTATGGTTATGGATATGTGAATGTCAAATTTTAGTTTATTGTCTATTTCCACTCCTAGCAATTTGGTGTGTTCAGTTGGGTATATAGTGGTGTTGTCTTTTGCTGTGATGTTAAAGTGACAGTTGTTTTGAGTATGTTTGGTGGGTTGGAAGATGAGTAGTTTAGTTTTGTTTGGGTTGAGTATTAATTGGGCATCGGATAACCATGTTTCAACAGAGGAAAAGGCTTCCTGTGTGACTTTTTGCAGTTTGGGTAGGGACTGGGCTGAGCAGATGATGGTTGAGTCATTTGCTTATTGGATGAGTGTGCCATGTTTGGTGGCAGAGGCTAGATTATTGGTGTAAACGGAGAAAAGTAGGGGTCCAAGGATGGATCCTTGGGGAACCCCTATGGAGACAGGTAGTTGGGGAGATATGTCATTCTGCCATACAACGGATTGTTGGCGGTCAGACAGGTAACTCTGAAACCAGTTGGTGACTGATTGTGAGAAGGATAGGTTATTGAGTACAGAGATAAGTTGTTTGTGTGGAACCATGTCAAATGCTTTAGATAGGTCTAGGAAAGTAGCAGAGGAGAGATAGCCATTGTTTTTATGCTGAAGGATCGTGTTAGTAAAGGAGAGTAAGGCAGTGGTGGCGCTATGGTTTGGTCGGAAACCATGCTGAGTACTAGAAAGGAGGTTGTTAGTAAGGAGGTAGTGTGAGACCTGAGAGTGTATGCATCTCTCTAGTATTTTGGAGAGTGGAGAGAAAGGCTCATCCAGACTCTGCTACACTTTGCTGTGAAGGAAAGGTTAGTTTGCTGTTATTTTTTGTATTTCTGTATTGCCTTTCTATATTTTGAATACTGTAGTTTGTTTTCTTTACCTTGTGTTTTGCTTGCATTCTGTTTAACAGCATATTAAAACTTCAAAAGAGACCACAGCTCTCTCTGTTCTGAGTCAGGCAGAATTTTTTTCCCTCCCTCCCACCCATTTAAGTTGTCTTGTTAAATACCACTGTCTTTCTAGTTGCCCGCCTCTTATGTTAATCTGACCATATATCTCATTTCTCTCTACTTTCACTGGCTTATGTGAGTAATCACAAAACCATCACTTTTGAAATCCCACCCCTTCAATTATTTAAATTTATTGGCCATCCTACAGTATTTCATAGTACCAAAATACAAAAGTAACCACCCCTTTCAGTCCATCTTGCTGTTTTAAAAATAGTAACTCTCCACTAAACCTTAACTTTTTAAACAGGTAAAACTCAAGTTACCTACTTTCATATCTAACTTCTCTAGTGCACACTGCAGAGTGCATTCTTTTCAATCTTACCTTTAAGCATCCCTGTTACTAGCACTTTCTCTAATACCTAAAAAGATCATCTCTACTTGACTCCAAGTAGACTTTTCTCTATCTGTTAAACCTAGCACTTGCTCCTACAGTACTTATTACCTTGATACGGCACTCTTATAGATAGCACCCAAAAAGGCAAACCCCATTTCTCGGTCACTCACGTCCCCCGGAATCTCTTTTAAAGTTTTTTTTGTCTAGTCCTTCTAGCATGTCGAGGGATCAGTTGCTAGTGTCCTCTCCTGCTCAGCTGGTGAACCTGGGAATATTGAGGCAATGTTACAATTGCCTCATGTACACAGACAACCCTCTCCTCCTCCCACAAAACACAAATACATGTGAGAGATGCAACTATACGGCCAAACTGGAGGCTGAGCTCTCTCAACATAGGACTGGCAAGACCAGTCAGGAGGAGAAGGTTACCACACACACTATAGACCCAGTCTCACATAGTACCATCACAACCTCAAATCATACACATAAACACACAGAGACATACTCGGCGGCTCTGATCAAAAATCTACCAAAACAGCAGAGGCCACCAAAGCAGACACCCAAACAACCACCACCTCAGAACACAACACCTGCAACACATAGACCTCACAGTCAGAGTGTCAAACAGTCACAGCCCTTAAGGCCAAACACAATGCCAGACACACTAGTCATTGGTGACTCCATAGTCAGACACACTGACGTCCCACTCACCAGACTGAGTAAGGAGAAGGTCACAGTAAGCTGCCTGTCGGGCGCTAGAATCCGCCACATAACGCAAGCACTCAGGTCTCTCAACAGCAGGTACAAATATGACTCAGTCATTGTCCACGCTGGTGTAAACGACCTGAGACGTACCTCCTTGGACTACATGAAAAGAGACATTGAGGAGCTCTCTGATTATGTAGCCCAGGCAGGTATGACCCTGACCTTGAGCAGTATCCTACCTTCACCAAGAATGATGCCACAATACAGAGATAAGATGATCAGCTTTAACAATTGGCTTAAACTCTGGTGTCATTCAAAGGGGATCCAATGTCTGTCTGCCTGGGATGACATGCTGGACAAGCCACGCTGCTCAAGGGACGGCTTGCACCTGTCACCCTGGGATTCGGATATTGGCAAAGGCTCTTGCCACCCCCATAGTGCCTTTTTAGGCAAGGCTCAAATTCTAAACCTACCACCCTAGAACACAAAAAGGAAAAAACTAAGGGTAATGCTGCTCAATGCCAGAAGTCTAAATCTCAAAATGCACGACTCGAGGCCCTTCTCAGTATGGAGAACATCGATGTCTGTGCAGTGACAGAAACCTGGTTCAAGGCTCCTGAGAGCACCCCAGCACTATCAGGTTTTACCTCTTATCATGCGTTCTGGCCCCAAAATCCGGACAATACCAAGAAAGGAGGGGGTATCCATATTCATCAAAGACACCCACACCTCAAGACTGGTGGCAACGCACGATGCATCGGAGACCATCCAGGTGCAATTAACCATAGGCAAGACTGCTCTGCAAATTGTAGCATGTTACAGGCCACCCTCACAAACTCAGGAACCTCACATGGCCTTCCTGAAAACACTAGAGGATAAATGTATCACCAAACACCATCATACTAGGTGACTTCAATTACCCTAATATAGACTGGGAACACTACTCAAGCCCAAACACCCTAGCCCAAAAGTTCCTGGAATTCATAAACTCAAATGCCATGGAACAACTAGTCACCATCCCCACAAGAGGAGAAAACATACTTGATCTCATCATCACGAACATGGGAGCACAATGTTCAACACCGGAAGTATACCCCTCACTGGTGAGATCAGATCACAAACTAATCTCGCTGGAGGTCCTCATCCCACCCCACCTGAAATAAAAAGACCACAGTAAAGAACTTCTCGAAGCCGACTTCACACTTCTAAAGACTAGTATGGTCTCCTTTAAGGCCCCGAGCCGACGGAAAACAGTACTCAAGCCGCTGAATCACTTACAAATGCCTTCTACCAGCACCTGCAGGACTGCATGGATAAGGCAATCCCAAGCAAAACAAAGACTCTTTGTACCAAAGGCAAGCGTCCACTCTGGTGGACCCCAGCCATAAACAAACTCTACAACAAAAGGAGGAAGCTACTACAAGATAGAGCAAAATCCTTAAAAGGTAAGACACCCTTGATCACTATAAGTAAAAACTAAGAGCTCTCATAAAATCATCCAAAGCAAATTTTGAGAGAAAAATAGCTAAAGACTCAAAAGACAATCATAAGGCCTTCTTTAGCTATGTTAGAAACCTGGGAGGAAACTCCCAGATATGCTCAGAACTAGTTCAAAATGATGTGAAGATTACTGATCCTACAGACATTGCCAACATACTGGCTGACAGGTTCAGTGCAAACTTCTCCCCTCCCCCAAAAGGAGAGATATCTATACCAGCGATTGCAGCCCCCAAACATCTCCAACGCCCAAGTGAGAACTGCTCTCTCCAAAGCAAAAACACAGCATCCATGGGACCTGATGGTGTCCCCGGCTGTGTGCTCCACGAACTCAACGAGGAATTAAACCCACAGCTAGGACAGCTGTTTAATCATAGTCTTACCTCTGGATACGCACCAGGAGTGGCCCACTGCAACTGTGGTCCCACTTCACAAAGGCGGTGCCTCCACCGACCCTGGAAATTACTGGCCCATTAGCTTGACAAGCCTTATCTGCAAAGCCATGGAGAGGATCATAATGGACCTCATAAATAAAGACATAGGGGATTTGCAGACTTTGGATCCATCCCAGTTTGGCTTTGTCAAAGGCAGATCATGCCTTCTAAACTTGGTTGACTTTTTCAAACAGTCACCAAAGCCATTGATGAGGAAAGGCAGTCCATACAGCCTACCTCGATCTGGCGAAGGCCTTTGATACAATACCCCACTCGGGTATCATTGAAAAACTCATCAGCTTAAATGTTAACCCATACATCACAAGATGGGTTGCAAACTGGCTGAGTGACAGAACCCACAGGGTCAGAGTTGCTGGCGCCATGTCAGACTCAAAGCCTGTCACAAGTGGTGTACCACAGGGCTCAGTCCTGGGCCCACTCTTGTTTGGCATCTACTTTTCCAAGTACAAGCAAACACAGGAGGGTTATGGCTGACAAAGTTTGCAGATGACTGCAAACTGGGCGCCATAGTAGAAAACACATCTGACACAGATATCCTTCAGAAGGGTCTCACAGAAACGGATAACTGGTGCCAGAGCCATGGCCTAAAGTTAAATGCCAAAAATGCATAGTCATACCCTTCGGGAAAAACAAGGTTACCCCTAGCTACCAAATAGGTGGCAATCCACTGAGTACAGAAGAAGTTATCAGGGACCTGGGGACCCAGGTTGATAGTAGTCTGTCATTCGACACCCATGTAGTTAAAGTAGTTAGGAAGACCTTCTACATTGCCCACCTTATCATGAAGGGATTCTCATCTAGATCAAGGGAGGTCATAGTCTCCCTATACTCATCACTCATCAGACCAATGATTGAGTACAATGCCCCATTCGGAATGTATCTGACCAGACACTTGCAGCAGCTGGAGAGGCCACAAAAGTTCCTCACCAAAAGGATAAAGGGTCTCAAACATCTGTCCTATGCTGCCCGACTGAAAGAACTCCAGCTCTATTCAGTCGCTTCACGCTTGCACATAGGTGACCTTTGCCTAACATACAAGGCCATGTCAAACCCAGATTTGATGAATATGCTTCACCTCAAAAAATCTAGATCCGTCAGGGCCACAAGGGCGGGAGACTTAAACCTCGACACGGCTATTAATAGGACGTGCTGGAGGGATAGATTCATCACCCAAAGACTCCCTATGCTGTGGAATAAAATCCCGGTATATGTGAGGCAGAGCACCTCGCTGGCCTTGTTCAAGAGAAATCTTGACCAATGGATGGGAGATCGCAGATATACCCCAGGGATTACCTCAGTGTCACTGCTCAACAGAGGCACAGCAAAATAATGGGTATAGTTCCCCATACTAAAGGGGTGGCGTAAGCCACAAAACTATGGGCTAGGCTTGTAAATGCCCTCGGGCAGATAGCCTAGTATGAACCTATGAACCTATGAACCTAATAGCTATGGGGCGGTAATTGGTTAGTTCTGCAGAGGGTCCGCCTTTGTGGAGGGGAATTATATGTGAGACTTTCCACAATGCGGGAACGTAACTTTCTGGCAGAGATCGGTTAAGCAAGATGGATACTGGATAGGCCAGAGCATCAGCTGTGATTTGTAGGTATTCACTTGGGAGGTTGTCTGCTGCTAATTTGGTGGGTTTAAGTTTAGTTAAGAGTTTTTTTATGTTGGAGGTAGGTACAGGAGAAAAAGAGAAGGCAGTGGGGAGATTACTAGTTGAAGGTGTGGGTTGGAGGGGAGGGGGTTGTGTTGTTTAGCTAGTGATAGTATGGTTTGGGTGAAGTGTGTGTTGAATGAGGTAGCAATATTTTCTGAGGAGTGAGGGATGTTAGGAGGAGGGGTACTGACTTTACCTGGGTGGAGGATGGAGTTTATGGAGGACCAGAATTGTTTGGGGCTGTGTTGTGAGGAGTCTAGGGCAGACTGGTAGTATTGGAATTTGTCCCGTTTTATTAGCTTTTTGACTCTATTGCGTAGTTCTAGGAATTTCTGTCTAGTTGCGGGGGTTTTGGTTTTGCGCCAGTGCTCCCAGGCTTTATCCCCGTTTTTCATTTCTGACTTAGTGGTTTTCTGTAGCCATGGGGAGGGTTGTGCTTTGGTTCTGGAAAATCTTACGGGGGCATGGTAATTAAGGATGTTCAGGAAGGTAGTATTAAAAAATTCAACTGCGTCATCTAGACTGAGGTACTTTAGAGCATGCCAGTTATATTCTTTGAGGGATGAGACGAATGTGAGTGGGTTAAAGTTTATTTTTTTACGTATTTGACGATAGATGACAGGTTTAGCTTGGCACAGGTATTTTTTTAGTAGGAATGTTGGGGAGTGATCACTGAGGCTATCTGATAAGCAACCTGTTATATATGACTGGGGGTTCTTACTGACTAGTATCCAATCCAGGGTAGTGTGCTTGCTGGAGTTTTTATTTATCCTTGTTGGTGACTGGACTAGTTGGGTGAAGCCATGAAGGTGTACATGATGGGTTGGAGTGTTGCCAGAACAGGATTGCCAGTCAATATTGAAATCACCTAAGATGATAGTTTCTTGGGGGAAATGGTGGGTAGACCAGCTGAGGAGGTCTTCTAGTGGAGGGATGTTTTGGCCAGGTGGGAAGTAGCATCCAATTATGTTGATGGTTTTGTTTTGGTTAATTTTGAGGTTGGTATATATTATTTCTTCATTGCCTATTTGTGGAGCTGATGATTTTAAGATCTGGATGTTTAGATGCTGTTTAAATATTATAGCTACACCACCTCCTTTTTTGTTTAGCCGGTCTACTCTTAGTATGCCGTAACCTGTAGGGAGTATTTGCTCACTGGTAATGTGAGGTTTTAGCCAGGTTTCTGTCAGGATGACTATATCTGGGGAGTATAAGTCTATGGTGGCATGGAGTTCATGGACTTTGACAGTTTGGAGACAAAGCAAGAGAGACGAGATTGCGTTGGTTTGGACATGTGCTGAGGAGGGATGATGGGTATATTGGGAAAAAGATGCTAAGGATGGAGCTGCCAGGTAAGAGGAATAGAGGAAGGCCTAAGATAAGGTTTATGGACGTGGTGAGAGAGGACAAGCAGGCGGTTGGTGTGACAGAGCAAGATGCAGAGGATAGGAAGAAATGGAAAGAGATGATCCGCTGTGGCGACCCCTAACGGGAAAAGCCGATAGAGAATGATGATGATGATGTTGGATATACTTCTAATATTTAGGCTTAGTAGAAGGAAGTCACTTGGCTTTCTATTGGCTGTAATATGGGAGAAGTTGTGGTTTCTAGTCTGATTATGAGGATTGGGGTTGGAGATGGTAGGGCCAGGGTTGGGGTGGATGTCTCCACTTCGGGCTAGTTTTGATATGCATGAGATTATTAGTTTTCACAGTTTTTGAATGTGTTGTTTATAAGGGAAACTTTATGATTGTGCTCTGTGGGTAATAGGTATGGTGGAAGGGTTACTATGTTAAGTTGTAGGGATGCTTTATGTTTGAGTAATATAGTTGTTAGAATATGTGGGGGTGCATAGGGATGGTTCTTGAGCTGGTGGGAGGGGAGCTGAGTATGGGTGAGACATGGGTGGTGGTGTGAGTAGTAGTACAGTGGTAGTGGTTGAGTGGGGGAATGATGGAGCTTTGGTAGGATGTAAGATATGCAAGGAGAGTGCATGCAGTGAGCAAAGGAAAGGTATGCTTGTACGTGTCAGTTGAGGAGGTGTGAAAGTAGAGGGAATATGGAGGAGGTAGTGTTGGGTTAGCGCTGTGGTTGGCTATTGGAAAGATGGGAGGGGTTTCAGTGCAATAAAGGTGGGACCACTGGGGGCGGGAGGAATAGGGGACAGGGTGGGGAGCGAAGCGGTTAGAGACCCTGTTAGGGTCTTGTATGAGGGGCTGGAAACAATCACAAAGCAAGACAAGTATGTGTTAAGAAACAATCACAATTGACCAAGGACTGCTCTGAAACTGTAAGTCTTTTCTTAATTTCTCAGGTGGAAAACCAGGATAACCACCATGTATCAGTAGGCTACTGTGGTCATAGTTTAAATTAACAAACACACAGTATTGATCAGTTTAGAAAAGGGTAGGAGCAAACTACATAGAAAGAAAATGAGAATTGTTGGAACAATACATACAGAGGAGAAGTGAGGTTTAAAAGAAGGCAATTTGAATGAACTATGTAAAGTCTGACAATGACTAGGTAGATAAGTGATGTATAATGTTTCCAGCTAAAATTATGTTAATATGGTTTATGTAAAATGCTTACAACTAAGATGGTTTGTATTTACTTATACAAATGTATGACTGCCTATGCCATAAGTTATAATTAGTAAAGATGTTTCTTATTTAAAAAAAAGACTTCTAGCATGTACCTAAAGCTTGGCATTAGAAGAATTTGTTACATATGCTTCAAGAGTCAGTTTAAAATGTTCAAATAAACATTGTTTAACATAATTTAAATAATTAACACCATTAAACTCTGGAACAACATGCATAAACAGAACAGGCTTTGCATTAACATACCTTTTCTGTAGAATAACTAATATGAAACTATGATGTCTGGCACTACTGACTAACTGCAATCCTGTAATTTACCAAATATTTTACAAGAACAAGGCAGCAATACGAGGCAAAATCAGGGACATTCAGAAAAAAATCAGAGGCACTTACTAGGTATGTTTGTGGTACTCAAGCTACCGTGAGGGTCTAATGAGGTAGAAAGGTTGGCCTTCACTGTCCTACTGTGTCTCTACCAGTATAAGGGCAACCAAAACTGTCACAGAAAGAAGATAAGACGTTTAGAGAGAACAGCCCTACTAAATGATTGAAATGTGGAAGACTACTGAAGGCACAGACAGATAACTGGGCAGTTTCAGAGCCAATCTTAATACTAAAGACCAAAATGTCTACTGAATACCAATAATGATCTGATTTATATAATTAAAGCACAGCTACAAATTAAACACACCACTTCCCCACACTATATTCTCCTCCCAAGAAAATGACGATCATACCTTCAAGTATTTAAAAAAATAATAACAGTTTCTTCCCTTTTGTAGCATTTCTTTTCTAATCAGTTTCGTCAAGTGCATGCCATTTTCACACCAAGGGAAATCATACTGCTACTCAAGGTCAAAACCCCTACATCATATTATCATACACAGCTGTGCTCTTTCACCTTCCCATCCCTTCCATGGGGCTGTAAAACTAATATGCCTTTTGTAAGTGTCTGTAGGTAAATAAACCTGGAAACTATTGACAGCATCTTTACTAATTAGCTGAACTTAGCAAACCAAGAAGTACCACAAGTGACACATGGAAGCAAAGTAGACAGAAGTCATGACCTGAAACTCACACCACTTTTAAAAATGTTATCTGTGTTATCTCAGTTATTTCTTTATCCCTTTGCAAAAAAAAAAAAAAAAAAAACATTTCAGAGATGGCTTTGTTTGGTCACGAGGGCGAAACCACGCCAACCGTGGGTAAATCCAGCATTACCCACTCCCAGGCATGGGTTATTGCTATACTAAACAGCTTACAGGTAGGAAATGCATGTCATAAGGTGCAGTTCTTTCTAGAACGTTCTCAAAGAAAATAACTCAGGGATTCAGCTCAAGTTGCCAGCCATAACTAAGCATTTTGTTAGTCTTTACAAATATTAAACCACTGGTCCTACAGCCAATTCAGTTTTCAGATTATCTGACTGTAAGCAGCAAATCAAATAAGTAATCAATGACATCTACTAACCTGAAACTAAAAGTAAAAAACAGTAAATGATCAACTAAATCAAAAGAAATAGGAACTGTTCACTACAAGGCAGTCATCTTTCATGGAAGTTCTATGAATAAGAGTTTAGCAATAACCCACGCTTGGGTGTGGGTAATGCTGGATTTACCCACGGCTGGTGTGGTTTGGTCATGAGGGCGAAGCCAGAGTGACTAAACAAAGACAACCGTGGGTAAATCCAGCATTACCCACACCCAGAAGTGGGTTACTGCTATTATACAATGACATTATTTAAGAAAAAAAATACTCACTTTTCTTAAATAATGGCATTGTATAATGCCTCCGTGCCGCCCCTCCGCAGCTGTCTGGTATTCTGCGGCAGTTCTGATGTACTGTGCATGCGTACGCTTATGCAGTACATCAGAGCTGTGGGTGGAAGCAACGGAGAAAGCAAGATCTCCGTTGCTTTTTCAAAGTGCCTCGCTATGTTAAAGGAGTTTAACATAGTGAGACAGCTTTTAAAAAAGCAACGGAGAAAAGAAGATCTCCATTACTTTTTTTAAAGCTGTCTCGCTATGTTAAACTCCTTTAACATAGTGAGACAGTTTCTAAAAAGCAACTGAGATCTTGCGTTCTCCGTTGCTGTAAAACAAAAAAAAGACTTGTACTAATGGAAAAAGTCTGGGCGACCGGACCTTTTCCCATTAGTATAAGTCTGATTTACAACGTGCACACAGACCAATCAGCGTGCACATTTTGGAATATTAATGGGGGGTCGTTGTATAACCTCCAATAACATGTGCTCTCAAAAGTGCAACAGACTAAAGACAGCAAAGGGCAACAATTCCTGTGGGCAGAATAAAAAGAACATGTAGAAGAAACATGATTGGTTGAGTTTACTGAGAGAGGGGGTATAAAAGGGAAATGATTATATTACGTGCAGAATTTGGGCATTTTCTGTTTTACGGTTCGACCAAGGCTGGTGTGCCTTCTGTGTGGAGTCTGCATGTCCTCGCTGTGGTCGTGTGGGTTTCCTCCGGGTGCTCCGGCTTCCTCCCACATCCCAAAGACATGCTGTAGGTGGACTGGACACTCTAAATTGGCCCTAGGTGTGAGTACGTTCATGTGTGTGCCTTCCGTGGAAGGTTGGGCGCCAGACTGGCAACTCAACACCGTAAAACTCTACTGCCAATCATGAGTGGACAGGTGATCCACTGTGGCGACCCCTAACCGGGAAAAGCCAAAAGGAGAAGACGACAAGGGAGAATGTCTATAAAACCTTTGACCTTTTAAACCTTCGGCTTAACCTGTAAAGAGGTGTTTCTGTGAGCATGTAAGCTTTAAAAATAAGACAAAATCATGAAAGCCATGAAAATGCTAAGCTTCTTACAAATGCAAAGATATTTGCTTGCTTTTCACTGGCAAATATTCAGCAGTCGAGATGTCTGCAGCTGCACATTCTTTTCTAAGTGAAATTTACAAAGACTTACTGCTGAATACATTTCCACGGAGATAACCTGCCTGCAGCTGCAAGCAGTTACTCCTGAGAATTATGAGTATTCTTTGCATAAGAAAATGCAAAATTTAAAGGTACAATGGCAATCAATTCAGTGAAAAAATTAACTTTGAAATTATGGGAAGTGAATAAGGGGTAACACCTCCCTAGCAGCCTTGATACTTAAATACAATTACTAGAACCATGTACAATTTAATTTTATCTAAAGATAATGGATATTCAGCAGAATATCAGAGAAACAGGAGAAGGGAAGTAATTATACTAACTGCTAGATAGGCTCCAATACTAACAGAAGAGGGGGAAAAAAGAAAGAAATGGTAGAATAGTGGTAGTAACTGGCTACTGGCAAGGGAGGAAGATTACAATGGCACCTAGTTATATTCCACCGAAAACTGCTATTATGGAGTTTATTTCTATCACAAATCTTTTAATCACTTTTCAGCAGGGAATACTATTTATAGGTGGGTATTGGAATTTTATTTACATTAGTGAGGGAGATCTAGAAGGTACAATACAACAGAAGAGGGTAGATTTAGAAATTTATGAAAATATTTGGTATGGAAGATAAGAAGTCAGTAGTAGGAACTCAAGGAATTGACATATTATTTTCCAAGGTACAATAACTGGGCTAGTCATGATAGAAATTATATTTCAAACAACACGTGCATTTAAGTGAAAGCTTTGGCACACATCCAGTAACTATTTCCAATCAGGCACCAATAAGAATAAAGCTAAAAATACAGGGTAGCAAAGTAAAAAGCAAACACTGTACCTTGTGTTTGTGATGCAAACACCTTAACCCTTACCCCAACTCCTAAAATATTAGGAGGGAAGGAAGTGATAAAGCTCTGAAAGACAGATCTATGGTAATCAAGAACAGATGGCTTTATTTGCAGATATTATTTTGTACTGGATAAACCCAGAAAAGAATATTCCTTGAGAAGGTCAGAGGTTGAAAGTCAGCCTTGAAAGGTCTGAATGGTAACTGGGCAGGAGGTAGATCTCTGGATTTCCAGTCTGTAAGAAGATTTACTTCCTCTCAGAAGTGTTTGCATTTGGTTAGCAGAGCCAATTGTTTGTTTTTGAAATAGTTGGTTTTGTGTCTGCATATGGCTTGCTTAGCCAAATTACACACAAAAGTAAAAGCAATAAGATTTTCTGATGACAGGGTTTGCTTCCTCATAGAAAACACATGGTCTCCAAGCCTGAGTAGAAATTTGAGTTCACTGGTTAACCAGGGATTTTGCTGAATCTAAAAAGGCACTGTGCGAGAGGGAAGAATTCATCTTGAAGTTGAAGGAGGGTGTGTGTGTAAGAGCTGTGGCAGCTGAGCTGGAGTTGGGTATGTTGATAATGGGAGACCAGTTGATTGTTAACTAGCTTTTTTTTCCCAGCTTTTCAATACTAGTGGCGGATCTGGGTCTAAATGTAACTAGCTGGGGAGGAGCATTTTTGTAACTGGTGGATAATCTGGAACGGGAGTGGTCAAAGAATGAGGGCGGAATAGCAGATATCTTAGAGGTAATGGTAAGGCAGTTACTGATTAGCACATGAGGGAGTGGATGTTAGTTAGGAAATTTGCATGGGTAGTATCATTAACTAACTATACAAGGTTGATACTGGCTAGGAATTTGGCAGTGTCATTTATCAGGGAACCTACGAAGATTATGTTAAAATCTCTTAGAATAATGATTGTTTTTATAACTGTGGGAAGTTGAGGTGACAGTAAAAATAAGGGATTCAAAAACAGGCTGGAAGACGAAGGTAAACAGAGGCTATTAGAAAGTGACTTTTTCCAGGAGGGAAATTTTAGAAAGGTCTAATTGGGTTTTGTGTCTGTGGATACATTTGCTTCAGCAATGAATGTTGAGCTAAGGTGTTTTTTTTTTTTTTTTTTGCCAGGTCTTGCTTCTTGGAGGTATTTGTAGGTGGGAAGTAGGTGATGAAAATTAAGGCTGGTATATATGAGACAAGTTAAAGTGACAGATGTGATGTCAGAGGAATGGGTTGTAAGTGTTTATCTGGTCAAGTTATTAGGGATGCTTTTGGTGGTAATTAATGCAAAACTGAAGGCAGTGATGTGGGGAAAAGTTGTGGGTGTTGTGTGGTCAAAGGAACCTGGACTGGATTCAATGTTAGCTCTAAGGAATGTGAGCAAGAGGGGATTTAACTTATAATGGTGTTTAGGACGTTTGAGGGAGGGTTGTTGGGAGTTTGGAGCAGAAGAGGTAAAGGAAGTGTGTAGCTGGAGTTCAGAGACATAGAGGTCTCTACAGCAATGTTGATCCCTCCACCCAAAGGGAGGGTTATGGTTTAGCAATACTGCTCTCATTCCCAGGATGTTAGTGCATAAATCACCCTTATAGTTGTCTGGATGATATTCCTTAGGATAGCTTTTGCCTTTGTACTGGGGATACCCACTATGGAGGAATGAACAGGCTCAATTCCATTGAAGGAGGTTTGAGAATCAGCAGGCAAAAAGGTAGAAAGAATAAAAAAAAAATGGATTTTAATACTACTACAACTGCTACTGTACAAGCTCTTCCACGGACAGCACACTTATTAAATAAATAAAAATAACCAACTTCCCAAACAGCACAAGTTTTTAAGAGGTTTCACTGACAGCATTTCTGTCCATGATATTTATTTTTTATTTATTTTTATTTTACATTTGTTGACCGGGATAGTCAGACTGGATATATGTCCATTTTCAGCGGAGGCCCAGGGAGAAAAGCTCCAAGACAATAATACGCATTGAACATTTAGTAAATGCTAGTTTCAAGCAGATTACAGTCATAAGCAATACCAGCATTTAGCAAATATAGTACTAACTTATTATAAAACACTACAAAACAAAGCATTATTTTCAAAGTTATATATACATAACATTACATTCAGGTTTAAGAC